>NW_022882983.1:0-284025 GCF_011952255.1 Bombus vosnesenskii | reverse complement strand
GACGAAAGGAGAGAAAGAACATCGAAGAGGAATCCTCCGCGGTTTCCTCCTTGTCCAGCAAAAAGAGTAAACGAAAGACGAAACGGGTATAGAGGCTGGGAATGAATAATTGAACCTGCCGAGTCCGAGCAGCAAGGCAAACTCCGAGGTTCGCCACTGGAAACGACTGGAAAGCGGCCCTAATGCCTAAATTGATAATTCCACAGGCTGGAAAAACACGCGAGGATTTCGAAGCGTCGTGAATCCAGCGCTCCAATTGCCTCGGAAAGTTTGCATTTTTACCTACTTCCGTGCATTTCTCCTAATTAAGAACGAGAGATAAAGCTGGTGTTTTATTCCGACGAGAACAGACCGGCTCCTCTCGTACCTCGTCCACGCAAATTACTGCTTGCTACTTGCGATGGAAAGGCTGATTGTTGTAACTCAAAGAAAGGTTAATAATTCAATTTGAGATTTTTATGAGTCGCATTATTAATTCAATAATGGAACAAAAATAAACCTTTGTCGTCGTTACGAAACAAAGCCAAAGTTAAGCATCGCGTAAAGTTGCCATTAATCCTTATTAATCCTATTTGTATTTTAGCGTATAAATTTCTTTTCCACCTTATAGTAAAATGATTTTCTTTGAACTGATTAGACTTTTTCTAAATCCTCTCCTATAACAAAAGATACCTGAACGATAGAAGTGTATTCTAACAAATTTATATGAACGTCTTTAAGGATAAAAATATCGAAACCATAAAGATGTGGCTCAAATAAGTAAATCGTCAACCAATATCATAAAAGTTCATTTTGCCAAGTTTCATCGAACGATAGAAGAAATACTGAAACTCTAAAAAATAAACACGAATCAATTATCAAGCTCGATATCTGTTACGCCATGCGGCTTGCCATAGATCATATTCTTCACTGTCGGTCGCGGCACTATAATGTCGCAGACGGATCGTCGCGGCTGCCCGGCAAAATAAACATTGTAGTGGCAAGCGCATGGTTCATTAAGCAGAGCGACCTCCAGAAACGTCGATTCGTGGCCGTTATTTGATCTGGCGTAAAAGAAGGTGGCGTGATCCGAAGGTAGTGGGGGTCGCCTTCCAGAAAGAATCAGAACGTCTCGAGAAGCCAAACAGTCTACACACATCTTGTATCGCGCATTACATAGTCACATTTCTTTTGTTATTCCATTTAGATTTTCTAGTTAATAAGTTGTGCAATAAACATTAATTTAGTTGTGTTGATTCTGTGAGATTTCATTGAACTACCCTTATTATCATAATCGAAATAAGGGAATCGATCAGTTCGTGGCGTCGATTGTTCAATCGTAACGAGAACTTACAACTCTCGTTGACGTGATATCTCGCGATCGCGTCTCTCCGCGAATGATCGAAACAATATCTGAAAGGTTTGCAGAGATTAATGTCAGAGGTCCAAATAGGCCACGTAGTAACAGCTCATATCCGGACACGAACTAGATCCAGAATGTCGCAGCGTTCACCCCTTAAAAACTCAACCGATATTTGTATTTATTCCATTCTATAATAAACGGTGTCCTGATTCTAAGATTCGCCGCTCGACAGCCAAGTCTATCGACAGCCTCCGTCGACCGATAAATGTTTCCCCGTGGCGCGACGCTGACATATGCGCATACATGATGCATCATCCGCGTAGGCACGCTTCATGACAAACAAACCATCTCCACCGATGCAAAATTTACCGGATTTACGGCGCGACGCGACGTGTCTAAACAGAACATCGTAAATGACACGTAAGATGTTCTCCCGTCGCGCGCGTAGCATAATGAGCGGTTGTACGCTCAAAATAGAGTCGTCTCGCTCTTAATTCGAGGGACTCACATGTTGTACGAATTGCACACTAGTCGGCGGACATTGTTACTATCTAAGCGTGGTCGAGGGGCAGTGACGAAATATGAAAATGAGTTTGGATGAATTAAGGCCGTTCGTGGGGAACCACAAACCGGACGAGGTCATAAACGATGCGACGCGACGAATATTTACAGCGCGCAAATCGACCCTGCTCTCTGGCATGTGTCTCGCTTTCCCCCAGCGTGCGCAAGAAACGAGCAAAGTGAATCACTGACTAGTGTCACTGAAGAAAGATGCGGGACAACGCGAGGGAACATTACACAAAAAAGAAGTGGCACAAAGAAGGGAAAGATGGTGATGACAAGCAGAAGAACGATCTGTTCATCGTGAGAAAGAGGTAATAAGGAAGAAGAAGAAGAAGAAGAAGAAGAAGTTGGATGAAGACGATGAAACAAGGATATTCTTTGCATTCTATGATGCTCAGTTTTCAGTGGAAGTGGAGACTAAGAAAAATCAAGAAGATGACGATGAGGCAGGGGAACCATCTTCTTATCCTCTCACGAAGCATAGAAGAAATAAGAAAGAGGATTAGGAAATTAGACGAAGTGGATGCAATAAGAACGCATCTATTTTTATCCTTTGATGCGCCCCTTTCAGCGAAGAACGATGCAGAAAAAACAAACGGAGCAGGGAAAAGGAGGAAGGTCGGTAGAGAACGATTCCCTTGGTTGGGAAGTGGAGTCTGAATACTCGCTTCTTTGTGCCCGCCCCATCCACTAGAGAATCTGTTAGGTGCGCGACGCGCGTTTTCCAACAGATACGATGAAAAAGGCAACGAGGAACGTGGGCGAGGGGATAGCGAAGGAGGGATTTAGAGAACGATTCCTGCCTTCGAAAACGGGGGCTTTCATGCTTTTCATCCTACGGCACGCTCTACACCGTGCCGAAAGTACCACTGGACTTGGGCCAGGTCCGCCCACTTGTCCGTTCGAATTCGGGATTATTTGGGACACGTTCCTCGTAGGCGTGCACCCGATCTCCATCCAGCACCGATGCACAGCCCCCAGTCGTCGCCCCCTCCTCCGGGCATCCTTACCCTAGGCCGTGTACCGGACAAAAAGGAGCGACTACAGCCGCTTACTTCCGAATTCTCTGGATATTTTCGCGCACGTCGAGCGCCGAATGATTTAAAGGCTTCCTAGCGACACTTCGAAGGGTGGTCCGAGGGTGGGTGCCCGGCAACGGCGGCGGTAGCGGCCAACTGTGGACTTGGAAATCGCGCGCCGTGCTTCTCACAGACACGCGAACATTTCGCATACACACAGAGAAAGAGGAAAGAAGGGAGCGGGAAAAATTGTTTTTGCAGCCGCGAGGAGATACTGCAAGTTCTGCAACCCTCTCCGTATTCGGGCTATCTCGTCTCGCTTAGAGGAACGTAATTTATGGCCGGGCGAAAAACCTTTCGTTGAAACGCATTCGCGACTGAATCGCGAATGGTGTTCGGGGTCAGCGTAAAAGAGAGCTTTCGCTCCCTTTGAACACGACGACGCTTTTTCAACGCAAGATCGATTGGATTTAGAAAGAGGTTTAGCGAGTACAAGAACCGTGGGAAGGAAAAGGGAGGATGGTCGCGTTTATCAATGCGATACGTGTTGCGTGATATTTCAAGATTCTATTTAAGATAGAAGCTTAAACTTAAATCTGGAAACTGTATAGGCAAAGCGTAATGATCGTGTAACCGCATTGTGGAAATTTCGTAAGTGGTCTGAAGCGATGTTCTATAGGGAAGAAGTTTAATCCCGTTGTCCCTATGTCTAAACTGTTTGTGGAATGCTAAGCTGGGTTTAACACAATTTGTTCGATTTTGTGGAAACTCGAATGTAACGTAATATATATGCGTATAAGAAGAGCTATTCAAAACGGTACTCAAATATTGATCATCGTTTCCATAGAATGTAATTACATATAGCATCAAATAATTTCTGGTCTAAAAGGAGCACGGATGTATAAGCAGCTTTTAGCATAATACGATTCAGTTT
This sequence comes from Bombus vosnesenskii, assembly GCF_011952255.1. Taxonomy (NCBI): domain Eukaryota; kingdom Metazoa; phylum Arthropoda; class Insecta; order Hymenoptera; family Apidae; genus Bombus; species Bombus vosnesenskii. Next base: position 280,166 of record NW_022882983.1, on the reverse strand, counting down.
GATAAGTCACTTGATCCGGCGCAACGATTCATTAATCCCATATGCTGCGAGCATTAATTTCACACACAGTGAACATCCACGCGGATGCAAAAACGCTTCTTTGCGTTCCTCCCTCTGAAAGCGATGTTTTTGAGGCGCACTGGCTTCCTCTGTATTCGGCGTGTAATTAAAACACGGTTAACGGTGCGGCTGAACACGCGTTCTATACGTTAGAATAAAGGTTTTCGGATGGTCGCGCTGGATATTATGATGTTTAATTTATGTATAATCACCGTGGATAGGAGAGAACCGCCTGTAAAGCGGGTAAGCGTTTTCTCTTTACCGCATATTTCCCTGCCCCCATCCGCTCCTCGATGCTTTCAAGATATTACACATCAGTTCCTCACGATGTTTTCAGCCACTTTTAATCTCGGATTTATATTAGCCTTTCTTCGTGTTTCCAGTTTTCTTCGTCATGTTTCATCGACGTCGATCGCGGATTCCTAAGCCGAATTTCTAACCACCATTCTACCTAACTTATAGTACTAATTACGTTTATTAGTAAAGTAGAACAATTTCATCTAGATTTGTTAACAGAAGAGTAGAAAATACCATTACTGACATTTCAACGAGTAAAGAATTTAAGTTTAATTTTCTACACGAAAAGAGCAACTTGACCTTTACGCTACGAAGCTAATGCACGAAGCTCAAGCATTTTCGAAAGGCAACAATTTTTAAAGGAGAAGAAAATCTTCGATGTTCCAGAATTTTTTATACTACGAGTATATCTAGCAAAGAAGAATAAATTTTTATTTCAGATCGATTTAAGACATCTTAAATCGTCAGTTCATGTTTAACTCAAGACGATGAATACCAAAAAGACATCAATTATAATCAAGCTGGACGATAAGAGCGATCGAGTAACAGTAATTATTCAAACTTCAGAAAGTCTAACGAGGGAGATCTTCGATCGATGGATGTTATTTTCTCGAAATAATCTCATTTCAGCTACGACAGTGTGAAGAACCGCTCGCCACGAGGCACAAAAAGAGGAAACGAAGCGAGAACAGTAGTAAGTTAAATAACGGCTCCCGTGGAAACCGCTTTGAAGCGCCTGTCAGCGCGGAAAATGACTAATGCCCTTTTCCCGGGACAGAACATCGCTTAGAATAACGTTGCGGAACGTAAGTCGTTCCGAGGTCGTGCCATTCTATCCATGTGTACTTACACTTACGTGGACGGACAGAACCTGAAGTCGAAGCTCTTCGTTCTGTAAGACTCGTCGAGAATTTTTGTTGGATCATCTTATATTAGATTGACACGCATATATAAGAAAGCGATGACATTACAAACATTATATCTTTAATTTATTTTGAATTTGCTCTTACGTCGTCTTCCTGTAATAAATGAGCTTACGTAAGTAAGTTATTTTTCGGGAATTGAACATTCATCGTGTGCTTACGGGACGAAATCGAGAAATACAGAAAAAGTGGAGTTGGTCAATTTGATTTCTGAGAGATTTATAGAATATTGACTTTCCAGTGCAATAGCTTTTACCGACATTTTTATTGACATTGATTCAAATTACGAAATGTTAAATAGAAAATTGTAATTGCCTTGGTGATAATGGACGTTTATTATAATTTTTACAGTGACTTCCTATCAGATGAACCAGCGTTAAAATACAATTTGGAATTTGTAACAATCAATAAGAGCTTAGTAAAGATAAATTTATACGATTGTCAATTTCTGTAAAATTAAACACAATACGTTAAAAACTAAAAAAACACGAATAACTCCGTAGTCAAGAATAAAAAAGAGATCTGACTACCATTCACGGAAGCTATTTATTAGTCTGCTAGTTTCAAATACCTCATTCATTAGATACTGCCCTCGCATCGCTAACTGTTCTCTGACGAGAAAACCTTTTGTTTTAATAACACGTTACAGAGCATAGTTTAGCAAGAAATGTTTCCACAAAAATATAATATACGGATTACATAAATATTCGTTCACCTTCTACACTCAGCCTATGCGCTTCTTTTTGTAAGTATCAGGACATAAAGAATTAGATAAACACGAATAATTATTAGAAAAGTGTTAAAACTAAGAATTATTCAACGTCGTCGAACATTTTCCAGTCTGAAAGCTGGTATTTCCAAACTCGCGTGTTCGCCGTTCTCACCTGACGCTATTTTATGAAGTAGATAAAAAATGCATTAACCGCAGACCAACTAAGCCGCACCGGTAGCTGGCGAATTTTGCACGCGATTCTCGCTGAAAACATGAACGAGTCTTCGCACGTGCTAATTTTGTTTTTCCTTCAAACATCCGCGAAACTCGCTGAGAAAACATCAAAGGCGACGAGCGGAATAAAACGGCGAGCGTTTTGAGTAGAACGTCAGCATCGAGGAAATTTACAAGGCTCGTGTCGACGATAAATTCCACGAGAACCACGGCGATTCCGGAACGTCGAATTTGCGAGCGCGGATATCACGGTCTGTTAAAACAGCCACCTCGAAATCCGCTTAAATCGATCTAGCGGAAGTTCGCGGAACTTTCTCGAACGCGGACTTAAGACGATCTATTGAAACTCGTTTAAAATTTCGCGCACAGAACCGTTCCCAAACGGTTGGCAGGATTGGCTGAAGATCGACTGGAAGCTCTCGATTTTTCTGCTTTATCGTCGTTCTCATGTAATGGATTTCTCCTCCGTGTGTGTGCTCTGTATGAGTCTCGGAAGAAGTAAAAATTGAAAAACGGGAGGGAATAAAAATTCCATTATAATAAAAAGTGTTTTAATAAAATATTTAAATATTGAACTAAGTAGCACTATTCAGTTCAAAATAAATAATACTATGTTAATAAGTAATAATATGGAAAGTTAATAGCAATAATAAAAAAAATGCATACATCAGCAGTGTTTCATTGAATTATTATGATTTAAAGAATTTACCACTGAAAGAGCAACAACAAAAAGATCAAGTAGTTATAGCAGTTCCGTTATATTCCCTGTACGAAGATTTTTGACAAAATATAAACAAGTTTTAATTGCACCAGAAATGGAATTTCCCGACCCCTAGAACTAAGTAGATGTTGTCCACTCGCGATAGAACTACGAGTCCTTCGCTCACTCAACGAATGAATCTTTCCATGAAATTAGTATCTTTTACGCTTAGTAATTTCGTAGACCGCACAAAGAGTTGCATCCAGGTTAAGATAGAATCTGCTCGCGTTGTACGAGCCATGTAAATCGCTGTAATAAATAGGTCAAGAAGAGTTTTCTTGGAGAAAAGAGAATGTAAAAATGTCAAGGGGCAAACCTTGGTAAGTGCGATGTTCTTAATCACGATATTGTACTCTTTCTTTCTTATTTTCACTATACTCCCACGTTTATTCTGTGATCTGTGTATACAAACTAGAAAAGAATTACGGTTTAACATTGCAGTAGCAATAGAAAGAGATGATTAATAGAATCTTTTATCTTGCCGCTTCTTTTCTGCCAGAAGTAAGAAAATATGGGATGTGGTTGTGAGAGATAGCTTTTAGAGATTTTTCACAAAATATTAGGTAATGGCGAAAAAAAGGTGGGAACAAGTAAAAAGCAAGTTTTTTTTTTTTAGCAATAAAGAGTATTTCTATTCTACGTGCACAGAAACAATCACCAATGTCGAACTTAATCATTGCTATTCCATACGAAAATCAATTTCCTTTGAAGATTGCGAGGGATCATTGAAATTCCATTGACTCTTATAGTTATTTGAAAATCATGAGAAGTTATCCAAGTCATTTGATTTCACGGCACGTCAAGCCGGCACAGAAAATTATTTGATGATCGTTCGGTTAGCATCGATACTTGAAGGTTGCGGAAGGATATAATGATCGTACTACATATATATCTTATACTAGCTCAAGATTATTGAATATTTACAATAACTTTCTCCAAAAAATGCTTATCAGAACTTTAAAGAAGATTTCTCACGCAATCAAAGTTTCTTAGATCCCAAGTCGAGGAGTAAACCAAACATTCTCCTTACGATTCACGCTGACAATGCTTTCCTCCAGCGATTCTCCCATCCAACGATCGAAGTCCAACTCGCCCAACTTTAATCGTCGAATTTCTCAGCACATGTCATGGAAAGACGAACGACCGTTGGCGTCCCAGAGTTTAGTCGCCGAATCGATCGTCGGCCGACAACGTCGCAGATGCACGGCTAAGCGAACTGGCGGAATTTGTTCGAGGCGATGAAACGCGTGTAAATCACCGTTTATTAAATAGAACAGGAAGCGCCGGAGCAAAGACCTCCTGGCGAAGGTCCTCGCGTAGCTCGAAGCCTGTCACGAGGTTGCGCGTCCTTCGTAAAAGCACGCGAAACAGGCGAATTTATGCGCCATAAATTCGTGCAACCTTCGTTACTCCGGCCAGTGCGTGGCCAAACGAAGCTGCGCGACCAAAACTAACCCCTTTGATCGCCCGTTGCAGCTGCAACGCCGGAAACTTTGCCGCTTCGGCGTCGAATACGCTCGTGGAACGATGTAAAAAGTGCGTAAAAATTGCATAAAAATTTCTAGTTGTAACGATGCAAGTGAGAAGAGAGACGAAGAGAGACAGGAACAATGCGTTACGAGTTGGCGAAGACGAAGCTCATAAAAATAGGAATGAATGATGGATATGACTTGAACGTTTGACGAAGTCGAGTGAAGTATGCTGGCACTATTTGATGACGTCGAGTAAAGTGTAATTGTGTCGGTTGGTGTTTAGGATATGTGTTAAAATACAATGAATACAATATCTAGTACTTTATCTCTACTAATAACGTTTAACTGTGAAAAAAAAATATAGATTTACATAAATATTTGCATTCTAGTTATAAGATGAGGTAATATTAAGGAGAAACCTGGAGGACAGAGCTAAATGAAAAACGGAAAAGTATCTTACTTAAGTGTCTTAAATAACGAGCCATATTCGATAATCTAATTATTACAATTCCCAACGCGCAACTTCTTATTAACAACATATTTCGAAGAAAAATAACTCTCCGAAGTAATCGAATTTATTCAGTACGAATGATGTAATCTTAGACCGAAGTGATCTCGGAGAGTGCAATGAACCATTATAAATGAGTCTTCTATAGTTATAATCTCCATTGCTAAACACAAATCGAATCATAAACTCCTGCAAAATACATCAGACTTCCCAAGAGCTTAAATACTCCACGGCAATTAAACAGGTCAATCCCTTCCAATCAAGCAGATGTTTGTATTTGATTAACCCTTTAAGTGTTTTGGACATAACACGTCGGTATTATTATCTTCCAGATGCTCAGTTAAACCGATCGTAAAAGTAGCAAAATACCTAACCAGTGACAGCTATAATTAATCAACTACTCATGAAGCTTCTATATCGTCGTGAAACTTGTTCGACGAAACATAACTTCCTTATCAATCCACGAGAAAACCGGATAAAAACGACTAAGAACGAGTCACGAAGGGAAAACTGGAGATTTCTCGAACCAACGAAGGAAACTACATTTCAAATAAATAAATGAATAACATTGGCAACCGGAAGGGGTGGGACAAGCGACAAAACCTTGCTTTCCAGTTCCGACGTATTACGGGTAATTAGATTGGATCCGTGTTTGTTCGTCTCCCTCTCACGCTTCCTTTCTTTCCTTCTTGCCGCCTTTCTCTTCTCTAAACCATTGATAAAACGACCCGTTGTCGTTGGCCAGGATCGTGCAACCGGTGAATTAAATGCGCTGTGATTATTACGAAATGCCGTTTAATGGCTCTGACGATAGATACTCGCGTGTAAACGAAGAACGTAGTTTTCAGGCTTAATGCCGATTTTGTTACACTGGAAATGGTAAGTTGTGGAATTGATAGTTTGTTGTACGAAGTAAATCATAGATTATAGTAATTATAATGCACTTGTTCGATTTGATCGTTTATATCTAGAATATAATATTGAATTGTTTGATATAATATTGAAATCCTGCAAACGTAATAATTTAACCCTCAATTTGTATCGTTGGGTAATAGATGATTACAATTTGTGTTAGGTTTGAGTTGTGTTGCATGATATCAGTTTTAGAGTTAATTTGTACACTTTAATTTTAGTTCGTATAATATAAATTCATTTCTGAAATACAGTAGCTATTCCAACATTGTATAATTGAACTCAAACTGTTATAGATCAGCTACGATCGAGCAATATTACTCAACGATTAAAATGTTACAAGAAAGAATTACACTTTCTGGAAATTGTCAGTGATTTCAAATAAATTTATCGCAATTAATTTCTACATAATTGATAGTCAAGAATCAAACAGTCTAAAATCAGTGCTTTCTAATGCGAATCCATTTAAAAGCAGTCAGGTGTTTTCTTTTCAGAATTCATATTTACCAACGATACTTTACGTAGGTAACATCGGACAATTTCAATTTGCGCGAGTTCGAAAACTGTCAAAGATCGTATCTACGAGCCAGAAACTGCACGGTAAACATTCGCGGATCGTATCGAAATCGATGAATTTTCTCGATAATAATTATAAACAAACCTTGCGCGTGCACCATCGTGCGATATTAAATTTCAACAGTACTTGCCGACCGAATGCATACAATATCATCGAAAATTATAATTAACTTCTGCTCTCGACGATAACGCATTATCAGTAGCTAAAAGGTAGCTAGCTCTGCGTTCTATCTTTTTCATGAATACGGTACAATACATAAGAATATTTTGCAGCGATTGAAAATAAATCCATGCAATGCTGTCCGTTCTCCGATAAATATAAATAAAATTTATTTATATTTGTTACAGTTACTAAACAACTTCATTATTAAACATCCACAATTTTAAACAGTTACTTTGTTAGGCACTTGAAGAATTACAGAAACTTCCTTTAGCAATTTTCAAAAATAAAATGTCCCTCATAACACTCTTTATAACTAGAAATAATGCTAGTTGAAAAACATATACGAGTAACCACCGTGCAAACAACTAAATCTCGACAACACAAGTTAAAAGGATCACGCGACGTTTCTCATTTTTATAACCACGTTTCATCAGCGTCAAATAGAAAGTAATTTCTGACAAAAATTTTAAGCGAATCGTTTATCGTTTCACGTGAAACTGACTGGCAATTGAGAAGGGAGTGCGTTTTACAAGGGGTGTGCAACGATGGAGCGTTCGAAGCCTGCGTAACAATTAATTTGCCACAGGCGCCGCCATTAGAGAGACGGCAAATAGCTTTCTGCCGCGATATGCTCGCATACACTGCGTTCGCACAAATTGCACGCGTAACATGCCGCGTAATGATTTGCGGTGGGTCGATCGCCGCGCGACCAAGCGACGTTCGGTCTCTGGAAAAACACGCCAGAAAATGTAAATTGCGATCAATCATCGTCAATCATTTCTACGCGTTAATCATGCGTAACTCCAAACGGGTTGACGCTTGAAACGCATCCCGAAAACGCTTGAAAAATCGCGCCGTACTACGATTCTCCACCGATGTTGCTGCTGATTTGTAAAAGTTTCGCGAATTCGCTTGAAATTTTGTATGGAAAACAAAATCACGTATCTGCCAACAATTTTTAATGGACTTTTAGAGACCTGCTTTCTCGCGCTTTACGTGCTCGAAAAAGAATATTCGCGTTGAATAAAATATCGAGAATATTGGAATCGAAAGAACGCGTAGAAAATTGTACAGGACAAAATAAGCCCGATAAATCTAAAAACTCAAAAAGGACAGCAAGAAAACAGAAGGTTCGAAAGGATAAGAATTCAACTCCCTCCTTTCCGCTATGTACATTTTCAACAATAACACACACTTGCAAACTAAACCTCTTTCAATCGTTGTTACACTCCTTTTCAAATACCAATTGAACGAACGATTTAGAAAAACTCAAACGAGACAATACTTTACGTCTATCAAACCAAAATAATCTTGAATAAAAAATAAAACGCACTACCGCTAAAATTCACGATAAAGATTCATAAAATTTCCTTGTCATGCGTTTCTACGACGATGTTCCCGTTAAAGAGCTTTCCTCGTAATCCATGTGACGATACTAATAATGCCAGGTATCGAGGATGGAGGAGGACACAGACGGGGCCGGCGTACAAAGCAGGCGCGATCATCGACGCGACAAAGCGTGATTTGCGTGCGTGCAACGAGAGGACAGCGATAAATGGCTTTCTGGTACTACAAGTATTACAACGTTTACACGAATCACGAGGCTGGCTACGAGCGGCGATCTCAATTGATAGTCGGCCAGAGGATAGACCGATCGCTTTCCGTGTGCTTCGCCTCTACATGTAAATCACGGAATCGCGTAGCGAATTCGGCTACGTGACCGAACGTATATCTCGATGATTTGTCCATCGGCTGTTTATCATTGCCAATACAGCTGTACGTCACGCTCGGGTAAACGTGACAGCGAAACTTGACAAAATCTCTCTCTGCGGGTCGATACCAACCGCGGTGCGCCAAAACTCTTGTCCAAAAAATCATGTATACGCTTTGTGCGACTTTCAATTGTTTTTTCAACGGATTCTGCTGTACGTCGATCGAGATAAATCATAAGGTCTGCTTTTATAATAGTGGTACGTTTTGAGAGAACAAGTTTAGAAGATTAAACAAAGTGCTATATGAAAGAGATAAAGTGATAAGAGATAAAGGTTAGTCGAAGTTTAGCTCTTAACTATAGTCGTTCATATCCTTGTAGTATCATGAACATATAGCCTTCTACACTAAATTACTGTGTTATAAAAATTAATATCATATAATTATTAAAAATTGACGCTCAAATGTTGGAGCTTCTAAAATTTTCCCTGAATTAAAACTTTCAAGGGAATTAATAAAATTATGTTTTATTAATCAGAAAGAAGCTACAATTCCTAAAATCTTTCATGAATGGAAACTTACGACGAAATTGATGAAATTATATCTATAACAATTTATTTAAAAAAAAAGAATAAATATGAAAGACTTAAAATTTCCTCTTCGCTAAAAAGTCGTGTTGAATTTTACTCGGTAAAAGGAGGAAATAAGACAATCCCTATTGTAGATGTGTTTGCACTAAGACTGGATAATTTGTAGCGGAAGAAACGACATATAACGTGGTCAGATCTGAGGAACCGCAAAACGCGACGGCGTCATATCTAATGAGAGGACTCAGTGGATGCAATAAACGTTCGCGGTTGAAAGTGACGGAAATGTAGTTAAAAGAGCTCGCTGGCTGAAATCGCTTCTTCCACGTTTCTAACTATGTAACTCTACCATACTCAAACAGTCGCGTATTTATAGATGCGATACGGAGTGACCGGTTAGCTTACAGTCACAAATAATCGGTCCATTCGAATCGTTCCCTGGCATGAAAATATTAAATCCTGAATCACGTACATAATTCATGTACAAAATGTGCAAAGAGAGAGTCCCTTATCTCAATCCTATAGCTTAGATAAGCTTCATTAAAGAAGCGGAAAGTATTTGAATAAGCTTTTTCCAGAAAAAAATGGTCCGTAAAGAAGTTAAATAAGCAAAATTAATACGCACAAAAAATCACGAAGGAAACTTTTACTTGAAACTTTCGAATCGAGAACTCTTGCGAATGACTGTTCATCGAAAGTATTTACCTACTTGTTCAGAATTCCAAAGATGAAAAGGTTCCGTGACTTTTTCTGATCTGCGGATCTTCAATCTCGCGCGTCAATAGGTTGGATAAATCGTCAAAGCAATGACCGGTAACGACGATGTCGCGGGTGATCGCGATACAGGACGTGATAAAACGTGGCATTTGGGAACGTGAAGACAACCGTCGAGTACAGTTTTATTATTGCAGCGCGTGGTCAAGTTTTATTAAAGAATATAAGACCGGAAATTTATGTGCCGCTCATGGGACTTATGTGCCGTGCATGTTGTGAATTTAATAGGTGGAAAGTGTTGGTAAGCGACACTGATTTCATCGTTTACAGAGACTGCGCTATAGTCGTGACGATCCCATCAGCGTAAGAGGATTGTCGAATCTTTATTAATACGAGCCTCTTACTTGCTGGCCAATCGATAAACTGGAACGAATACGCAGAAAGATTCACTATAATTTTAAATACCATGTATTATATTCTTATATAGTTATCGATGTATTTTATGCGAATGTTTAACATGACAAACGTCAACAAGATTAAACCTAATGAAATATGTCACTCCTTAAGAGTTATGGATATTAGGAAACATTTCATAAGTAGATTAGGAATATTTTTCTATATTTATAAATATCTAATCTTTACAATCAATTTATCTCAGTAATTAATTTTCGAACCTTTCGCGTTGTCTTTATTCAACATTCACTTGGAAGCGCAGAAATTGACAAGAGGATGGTTCGAATGACTTTCAAATCCGAGAATCAGGAAATTACAAAACTCTCTCTCCAAACAAAGTCCGTATACCGGAACGGCACGGCGTTCCAACACAATCGACTTTCTCTCCTATGTAAGGTTAATATTTAAAGAAGTTATCACTACCTGGTGAACCCATCGTTCGAAACGGAATGAATCGATAGAATCGAATAGGAAATGACCACATCGTATATCCTTCCTGGAAATAGAGATTTCTATTTCTTGGGAAAAGAATAAGCGGAGACGAAAATAATATGTTCGTTCGAATTTACGGTGAGCAATTTTCCAAATGACGGGTGTCACGGTGATCACGATAAACCTCGTCATCGCTGAACCGGAATTAAACGCAGTTAGGGATCGCGTTTCGCGCTGCGAAATATAATCAAGTCTCGTACAACGTTTAAATGTCTTTCGAGAAATTCGTGCCCTTCATGGTGGCCGCCTTTTTCCTCTGACTTACCCTGCGAGAAAACGTACGAAAGGAGCGAGGAAACGGAGTGAAAAGGAGAGAGGGAGAAAGAAGAAGAAAAAAATCCGTGGTCGACGTAGAATAGCCAGCTCGTAGATCAGGGTTAAGTATCCTTCGGGAATACCCCCGGCGAGATTAATCACCGCGCTCGATACGCGGGAAAGGATAAAACTGCGGTAAAGGCAAAAGAAAAACGAAGCGGGCCAAAGGAAGAGAAGACGCGGGGCAGAGGACGTGTGGGAACAGCGGAGAACAGAGAAAGATACGTTTGTCAGTGGGAAAGAGAGAAATATGGAAAAAGAGATAAACAAAGGACCCAGCCTGAGAACCGAGGTAGAAAAGAGGTTGAAGTAAGAAGGAGAAATTCAGAGGGGGAGAAAGCGAGAAGCGAGGAAGAGACACGACAATTGAAAGGAGAGAGACAAGAAAGTATGCCGGTGCCTGTAGACGCGGCTGGTGAACGGGCGCATAATTCAGGACGGTAGAACGCGGGTGAAAACACGAAAGCGACGTCTCATCGTCGTCTCTCCCCCGCAATCGGGCCATCTTCGTCGTTCGTACTCGCTGCGAGCAGAGACCACCTATCACCATATAGTGAGCCTCGGCTCTCTGCTGCCCGGCGGGTTTCCGCTTAAAAGACAGCAAGTAGCTTGGAAAAGTGACTAACTAGACGTAGACACGCGTGCGCGCCACGATCGTGCTTGCGACTAGCTGCTCGGCCAGCCGAGCAGAGTCGTTAGGCACTCCCCGGCGGAATCAAACGCGCCAGAGAAGGTAGTTGAAACACGTAAAGGTGGGACGTGGGTGGTAAATGGGGGAGAAGCGGAGCCGACAGTTTGCCAGAAGTGAAACGAAGAAAGAAACGGAACAAACCGAGGAGAAGGAGAAAGTGGGATGAACGGTAGGCTGACGAGGGAGGAAGGGGGAGGCGGAGAGGGCGCACGGTAGCGCCGGTGCACGCTCTTGGCGCATTCCACAATCCGGAATACTGCTCGCGCATACATATTTATGTTACATCCCGGGGCGATAATTCAGCGATCATGCGACGTGGTCGTGCACGTCCCAACTCCGCGTCCCGCCAACCCCCTTTGACGCCCGCGCCGTTATGTACGCGACTTTGACTTCGTCCCGCGATCTTTCTTTGCTCCGATGCAACGCGCTTAAAATTGTTCGAACCGCGCGGATCGCCGCGCCGCCGACCGACCAGCCCTCGTGATTTATTCAACGTTGTCGGGAAAAATAAGGCGGACGCGTCGGTTCCCGTTACACCGCCAACTGAATCGATTACTACCGCCAATCCCCGCAACAGAAACGCGGCGAAATTTTTGTTTGTCCTGTAGGGTTTTCACTTGGCGTCCATGCGATTTATTAGCTGCGGAAAGATGAAAATTTTCGGTCGTGGCCGCTGTATAGCGCACCTCCAGGATGCGTTATACCGTTGGTTCATGATTTACGAGATTCTAGTTTTGAAATTAGAAATAAAATACGGTACGTGGTGTAACAGTGCCGCGTAATTTGCTTGGTTCTTTTTGTGGGGAAGACAGAGACTGATTAACTCTTTCGCTACGATGCCCTCGCAACTGAAAGCATGTTTAATATATAACTCGAAGCTGCGCGCTTCTGTTAGTAGGAAAAAAAAACACAGACATGAAAGTTTAAGAACTTTGTATAATTAATTACAGTGTAACGCGTGTACACGAGAATAAAAACGAGTCCACTTTGCAGAGTATAGAACTAAAGCTGCAGATATGTATATAGAATACAGAACATAGATCGTAGAACTACTAACACACGATTATTCCATATCTGAAAGCGTACTACATACATACATACATACATGCATGCTTTTCATAGTGAAAGGAATAAAGTATCCGCATCTTTTGTACAATCGACTATTTTTCTCTTTGAGGGGAGAACAATCGAACGTTCGTAGTTAGGTACGAATTTTCAAACGGTCGACATTTATTTGTTCTGCACAGGCGAGGCTCCGATAATGTATCTTAAAATCGGCATCGGCATTTCTTAATGTAGTTGAGGCCGTGTCGTAACGGTTACGTGAGAAAGCAGCCGATGCCCCGGTTCCTAGGTCAAAGGTCACTCGATGCCTACCTCCCGCGGAGGAGGATTCAAGACTGGTTCTTGATTCTGGTTCTGAACGTGCCGTATCCCAACAGTATCCGATATATATACGAGGTTGGAACCCGATCGATTCCAGCGCATGTTATTACTATAGCTCTTGAACTAAGGTGAAATTTATCGCGTGATTACCAGGAAAAAGTTTAGGAAAGTGACCGAAAGTAAAATTATAAAAGATCGCGATAAAAAGTGCAGGGATTTCTTTATCGATGAATAAAAGAAAATTCAATTGGTTTCGGTTGTATCGTTTGACGTGTTATAAATGAAAAATAAAAATCCTTTTACGGTTATTCTCCTCGTCTCCTTTCGTTCAATTTGAAAACTATCGGTGATTCCGGTTTTCTATATTCTATATGGAAACGTTTGGCGAGGTGCAAACTGTATGCAATAAAAAGTAAATTTCAAACTTTCGGTGCTTACTGAGACAGAATCCGCCGAACAAAAACTGTTCGAATTGAATTCAATCGCCATCGCCCCGCAAGATTCGAATATTTATGTATCGTTTTTTTTTTTTTTTTTGTTTTCGTTTTAACCGATTAAATTCTATCTACGTACTTCGAATCGATCTTTAATTACCACAAATTCCACAGCTTCTGATTTTTATTTTAAATCGTCCTACTTTTTCATTGTCGGCTGACAATTCGGTTTCAGAACGCGTTTCTAAGCCTTTTGTAATCTAAACTATCTCACGAATGATGGTCATTGTTCCAAAAATGGGACATCACTTTTTACATTAATGGTAGAGAAATATTTTATTACTATGAATCTACTAATCCGAATAAAGACGAAATTTTTATAATTAATATTCAATTTTCTATTGAATTATTGATAAAATAGCTTTCCCAGATTATCCACTAAATTATATAACTTTCAACTTCTACTACTCATATTAAAACCCTAACGATTATTAAGGACTCCCCGCTAAGTAATTTACCAATTACTGATATTAACGATCCTCTTGCTAAACAATTTTGCACAAAATTATAAAAGCAGCTTTATTATTTATATCCTGCAACTTTTCACTTATTTTATTCGCTACTAAATTATTCTACAAGAATGTCATATTCCTATCGTTTCATCGCCGATTTCTTCGTATCGGACTGACTATAGTTCAATTTCAATCCCAGCGACTACTGTTATTATACCTTTATTGCGAGTATTTTCTTAAATTTCCAGCCTCGTCCCAGTAAAATGTAGCGAAACGAACGACGAAGGAAAAAATGGTGTTCGAGTCAAACAGAGCGTCGATCGGCGTGGTCGATCGCCCGCATCGAAGAAGGAAATTGGTCGGTCTAGTCGCAACGACGAGTTCAGGCAGGAAATTAAACGAGTCACGTGCTCATAATTATGAGCCTTCCGCGTGGACGGGGATGAGAAGGTTTTCTTGGTCGCGTTTCGTGCGCGCCACGGGAGAAGACGTCATGAAAGGTGGGAAAGATAAAATTGCGAAAGTCGCGGCGAAGAATAATAATAATTGTTGTTTCGGCCGGGGCGAGGCGAACGTGAGACGAATATACGTCGGAATGCACCGCCGTGAAGCAAAAGGATAATTCGAGCGAGAGAAAACGGCTTGGTTCTCTACGTTCGTCTTCCTCCAACCCCTTCTTCTTCTTCTTCGTCTCTCGCCATGTTGAATACCCTCTCATTAGCGCCCCTATTAAGATTTGATTAGTCCTAGGCGCCGCGCCGTAAAGTGCGCGTCTTCATTCACCAAATAACATCCTTTGCATCTCGTCGTAGCCAGTTTTGTTTTTTGATTTTTTAGGTTGGTAATATGGGCAAGAATAATTTAGATTTTAGAAAGAAGAATACCCGAAAATATTCTTGAGTTTCTTCCGATAAAAAACAGATCTTTTATGGAAAGTTGTAAAAAGTTCCGTACGGTATTAGGAGTACTAATAAAGCAACGATTTATATTTCCTGAAGTAATTTGTTATCAAATTTTATAATTCATTTTGCGCATTCTTCAGTACATATTACGTTCCATTAGTACTTTGTTCAGCGATCACTCTTGAATTTTTCAATTAGTCACTCGGGCGTCTATCTGTTATATAACGTGTATGGAAGATCGAAGCTTGTCAATATGATGATATCATACAATACAATTACAATTCTTTACCATATTTTACGATGTTTATTTTGAAACGTATGAAAGACAAAAACAACGTGAACACAAGAACGCTTCACATCTTTTCCTTGTCTTTCATACAATAAATTAGTGTTAAAATACTACTACTACTACTAAACTAATAGTTCATTAACATGATGTATCGACTATTGTACTAAAAACCTTATGGTTCTATTTAAACAAATGAAGTTGCCCCTAAAATTTCTCCCACTGTTGAATCTGTAAAAAAATAATCTGCACCATATGATCTTCCCGATTGATGATCGTATCAATGTCTTCGTCAAACAACTTTTGTTACAACATTTTTTTGATAACTTTAATCCCTAATAGTAAGATGTTCTACCGTTTCCAGTTACACGAAACGCTGCAAAAGCAACTTTTACAAGTCCCATCAAACACAGAAAGAACGTTATCTGCAAAACAGCACGTTAAACGTATTATTTGAAATTTTCGGAACTCTGATATTTCGACATTACCATAAAAATTGAAATCACATTATCTTGTATCCAAAAACTTACAGTTTTCGTTTAACATCTTTAACGTGAGATTGGAAAGATAATTTGATAAAGATCAAGTCACGATATCAGCCATTTTCAAAATTATTTCTAATTCTAATGTTATGAGCATAATTCGAAATGTCAGTTTATAGTTCTAATTCTAAATGTCATGAAACAAATATCTTTTTCAGGGTTTTTTCAGATATACATAGTATATATATACAACTATTATAGTTCCTTTCTCCGATCGTTTCAATGGAAAACTATTTCCTTTTTTCCTATCTACAAATTTCTCCCGTTCGAATGCACCTGAACGCGGAATATTAAAAAGCTGTAGAAAAAGACGAGAGTTTTCAGCGCGGCTATCGTCTCCATCACGTTCCTTATTTCACCGTTGTTGGTACGTTGAATAAATACGCGAGAGGAGAAACGTTCCGGTCAGATCAAGCGGACCGGCACGGCGTTTTACTGCTTAGGGAAATTTCAGAACCGCTCGTTCGGCCGTAAAGCCCATCCAGTTCTTTTGTATATCGCGTTCGCTGCCGAGGAATAAAGAAGCTAAGCCCCTCGAACCTGAAGAGGCCGTCTCTTTTTTACGATACCGTGTCGAGTGCGACGAATCACTCGCGAACGGCACAGCTAAGATGCGCCTTTACGATTCTGCGCCGCGAAACAACACACGCAAAGACCAGCTTTATTGTCACGCGTGAATTTACAGGCATTTTATGAATCGTTCCCGTGGTCATGGAGACGCATGGATATACTGAAAAGCAATTTTGATTCAAGAATGTTGCAGATGTTAAGACGTGAAACAAATCTTTTGGTACTTTTCACAACTTCCTAAGGAATTCGAGTTAAATTCATTAAGTTAGACTGTTTGAAGAAAATTGATACATTTATGGATACTTTGAAAGGAAGACATCTCATTACGATTATAGAATTTCTTTCAGTATCTTGCTTCCTAATTAGACTGCTCATATTTATGCTTTCATGGACAGTTAAAAGTAAAACAAAAAAAAAAGTAAGACAAAATGTATAAAATATAGAAAAATATATAAAATTTTCAAAATGTAGCGATATTTAATGGATGAAACAAATCTCCGTGCAGATCTTTCCCTTTAATTATATACATAAAAATGATAAATTTATATAAATATCTACAGTCTATTTATAATATTAAATTATGCTCTTTCTATAGATTGAAAGATTGAATACGATAATAACAAACGATATACGACGCATATTAATTAGTAAGCACAAATTGTATATGATATTATAATAGTATAGTTATACCTATATTATTTGCTTTAAATATCATAATACAAGAGAATAACAAAGTTTTTGAGTTATAGAAAAATTATCAAGCATTTTCGCATTCTTAATTAATAATCTATTGATCAACATTAGTGAAGAACAAAGAGTAAATAATTAACATTAATAGATTACATGAATGCAGTATTACCCGAATAATAGCGCGGTAAAGCAAGCGTGTTTCCAATCTGCACGCTCATTTGAATCAGATAATATTTAGAGGATAAATCGAACAATTATCAAGCTCAATGATATCCGTGCAACGAAATCTCACGTTTAGCAATCTTTGATCGAACAGGCATTTTAATCGATTTTCAACCGGTATGAAATCACAGGATAGAACGTATTTATCTGTTTGTCGTAGCTGTTTAAATTTTATCAGAGTCGTAACAAACCGAGCAACAGCGTTTATTCGACTGAAATGTGAAATCGAAAGCAACGGTACGGCGACTCGTATAAAGATAACATCGGTCATTTTTCCGTGATCCGTAGAGGGCCTCGAGGTGATTCGAGGTCACGCCTCTGTGTTTCTCATTCACCGATGTTTCCTTTTTTCGCGATCGACCAATGGAATGAATTTCGTCAGGCCGGAAACGGAATTGCCGGCGGAAACGCCCACGGTCGTTCAACCGGCAAGGAGAATTCTGTCGAAACTATTTTTCCCCACTCGATGTTCGATTATTAATCGCTTCTTCCGATTTATTATCATTCGAGCTTATTTTCATTTTGACACGAAGCGGAAACAATTCGAATCTATAGACTTGTTTTGTTCGAATCCGAACTTTTAAAAGTGGATTTAAATTCCCAAACACAAAATATCGAACA
Organism: Bombus vosnesenskii; assembly: GCF_011952255.1. Classification (NCBI taxonomy): domain Eukaryota; kingdom Metazoa; phylum Arthropoda; class Insecta; order Hymenoptera; family Apidae; genus Bombus; species Bombus vosnesenskii. The sequence goes on along the minus strand of NW_022882983.1, from coordinate 262,422 downwards.
CAAAGAAAGAGGAAATTTCGTTCGGCAATTCCAACTTTCCAAGAAATTCCAATAAAGAGAACCTTCAACCGAACGACAAACTACGTCACACATACTCTAACAGTCTCACAATTCCGCATTCGAGTAAACAAATCCAGGGGTATAGTTTCCCAAATACGCGGATTCTCACCAACCGTGAACCGAATCCATGTATTCAATGGACGACAATATCCAATCTATTTTACATCAAATACAAACCGAAGCGGAGTACGAAAATCCGAAAAGTCATCACCGAGGTAAAAATAGAAAAACCGCCGAATGTCGAAATTCGGGATACACAGTAGCGAAAGCGAAATTGAAAAAGGGCGGGATAACGTGGCCTGGTTGTGACACGGCCGTGATTCCAGTCACGGATCTCTCCCATAATGCATAGAGGTTGCACCGTTGCACCGGATGCAGTGGGACCGATCGTGTGGCCTCTAATCCCTCTCCCTGAACTCCTCTGGAAACGGTCCCGGTACCCGACTCGCCTTCTCGTCCCCCTGTTCACTGTTCCATTCTATACATCGTCGTTGGTGGGTACAGTCGTCTTCCTGATTTATACACTGCCACCGACAGCAGTCGACGCGGAGGGAGAATAGGAGAGACAGAGAACGAGAAAGAGACGGAGAGAATGTGAGATGGGAGAGGGCGTGGGTTGTACAGGGAGAACGGCTCCATTGTTTAATCCAGACCAGCGAAACGCTGTTCGTCGTCGGTAACCATAAAAACACTATTTTATGCGTGAACACGGGGCCCGTTTGTTTGCTCGGAACTTGCCGTACTCGGCTTGATCCGTGACGCACGATGGAGCCGACGATAACGAACGACAGAGCTGGATCGAATACTCGAAACGCGATAAACAAGTTAGAAAAAAGATGGGACAGAGGTGGTCGAACGGTTGATCGAAAAACGCGATCGATGGTTGACCATTTCTCGATAGTACTCTTTTCAGATATGAAGAACGATAGTCGACACGTGTGGAGCACGCAATTTAAGCAATTTTTAAAAGATCTATCGAAAAGATCTATCCTAGTTAGGAAAGAGGTTTCAGAGGGTTGCTACATATCTTTTTTAGCCAGTGGTTTTACATTCAGTTAGACCGTTCAGTTAGACAATTTTTATGAGGTTTTGTTATGTATTTACGAATACATGATTATCTTCTTTTTAAATCATGAACATTTTCTGTGTCAGTTCTGACCAATTCTTCAATATTGTCGGGCTTATGCGACGTTTACTCATCACTTTATCCCGTAGTTCTTAATTGGAGTCAATGGTAGTACCATTACAAACAGGCTAATAATAATAACGACAATAAGCGTAATAACTCAGCGAGATTTCCCACATTATCCAAGTCAATTATCTCCTCGAAATTTGTGTTTTTTATTTTAATTAACGGTGAAATATCAGAATGGAGATTGTTGATAAATAAGGAAATTCGAGCAGAATTTATATAAAGTTCTGTTAAAATGTACGGGGCTAAATCAATTTAATGAAAACGAGATGAAAAGTGGTGTTGATATGTTTTCGATGAGAGAACGTTTATTTTTAAGAGAATCGCGGAATATTCGTAATACCGAAAAAAGCGATTACCGCTGAATAACGAAAGCGTGCAGCCCTGCTCGTTTCGATTAACTAATTTACATCGGTCAGCGGTCAATTTTTGAGCGTGCTCGAAAAGTTTGATTATTCAGCCGTTAGAGCATTCGAACGAACTTTCGCCGTTTTTTTCTGTCGGCAATTTTACAATTTTCTACCGTCTAGTCGCGATAAATGGAACGTAGCCACATTTTCGTGTCTACGAACACACGTATGCATAGGTATATATCGTAAGTTTCCATCATACGAAACGAAAATGTAACAGCATGCTGTTTTTCAGCCGGCACTTCTCGATGTTTTGTTACCGACGGTTCCAAAGCAACCTCGAAACTCGTGCAAACAACAAAATTTTGATGGAATTGTGCTCGCGCTATTTTGATCGCGACGGCGCAACGGAATCTTTTATGAACGATCATGCATCCGGAAAACATGTTCCATTACTACTATGACAGGGATAAGTAAAATTTTATTTTTTATAGTTTCACTTTTTTAGTATTTTATGTTGATCAAATAACTTTCAGCAGTGTAACTCGGTTAAAATATCTGTGGTAACTTCATTAATTGATATTATTTATTAAAAAATTTTAAGACAATATTTTCTATTAAATATACTAAGGTAATACAATAATAGAATCTTATTTATCTGAATTCTATTTATTACCATGAAATTGCAAATTTCAAACAAATACAATTAAAGAATTTTGCAACTGTCGGAACCAATTTTTACAAATCAATCCCCTCATCGTCATTCCCATTCAACGTTTTCACAATTTTCTCGACACGAAATAAGCTGTGGCTCCAACTATGATCTTTACACTAACATTTTCTCACCTAATCAACCCAACTACTGCATCCTATTACAGGAAGAACTCATTCAAAGAAGAACCATGTGATCCAACCAAGTACACAGTGGCCGAACCGATTGACAGACAGACAACGTCTCCTCTTTATCACTGAGCTCCTTTTCGGTGAGTCTGTTCCTCCAGACCGGGTTCACCCGCCCTTTTCCTATTCTTCTGGCATTGGCGCGGTAGCCAAGGGGAAACCGCGTCGGACCTGTTGCGGGGAGTACGTCGTAACTCTTGCGGTGAATACCCATACACGTTCACACGTACAATGAAATCACGCGGTCCTTCGTCTAGATACGTATACACGCGGTTGGTCAACAAAACAACGGCGTGGCGCGCGCGCGCGCGATACGGAGACGGAGGACGGCTGGGTGTTGCGGGGGGATCAAGAGAAATCCAGTAGCACAGGAAGGAACACGTACACAGAGTTGTAGTAGTTCGAGAATCGGTGTATTAGTTCTCTGGTTGTTCGGCCGTACGAGCGGAACAAAGAGAGAGTTACGCCGTGCGAGCCAGGTAACAGTACCGACAGTTAGCGCTGGTAATTACGAAGCTACGTTTTCCGGGAGCTAAAGATGACAACGGAATGGTCATAGCATCAGAAAGAAGCAGGATTTTCAGGGGACTCGCGCGTACAGAGAGAATGTAAGACGAAGAAAGGAGCGTGTATATCCGCATAGAAAGACTAGAGGAAACGATACCGACGCTGTAATCACTTTTGTTACTGGGCCACCCTAATTTCGTGAACTTTCCATTATCACGACGCCTACCACATCGATGCTTCTGCCGCGTCACTATACGACACGAAAGTACACCAGCTACGTTCGAAGTATGTAAGTTGATCAACGATTAGCTTTATCGCTGTGGAAACGCTAAATTGATGTTTTGCATAACGATGGTTAGGTAGTTAATTATTGCGTAACATTGGCCGGGGGTCTTTTAATGTGTATCGAAAATATTTTTCTATGAAATTGTCAAATATCGTAAACTGGAATGAGATGGTTATCATAACTGGAATTTTGTTTACTGGGGAAAAAAATTCTATACTTTCCGTTCTGAAATTTTACATTTTTTGTTTTTCAAATCTCTTGGAACAGTTAAAATTCTTTTTACATTTGACATTTTCAGTCAAAACATCGATAATCGCTAGACGTAACGATAAATTATGAAATATTGATCGATTAAGCCGTGCCTGTCGGCACGAATAATGAGCGTCTTAATTCGAAAAATCCTGTCCTATGGTCAGGAATAGTTTAATTTATCGCCGCCTCTAACCATTATTTATGTTCTACTTGGAAGCTCCAAGAAAGGAGGAGTTGAGGATGTCTGAAGATCTTTAGAGCTTCTAATTAACACGGCTTCTAAATGGTAAAACACGTGAAACATTTATAAATGTATAACGTCTGAAGTAACATTAGAATGTTTACAAAATGAGTTTAACGGGCTGAAAAGTCCGATTAGAAGTCGCGTTTTATTTTAAAAATAATTGCACGTTCGATGGTTAGTTGTAAAAAAAGGGGGAACACGAGAGTTAGAGCAAAAGTATGAGAATTCCAAAACAAACATCGGTTGAATGGTTGGAATGATAGAGAATTGTAAAAAACTAGCGCAAATACGGCTATTTTTCAATCTGTCGCCGTGACGACAATCGTTTAAAGAGCAAAACAGAGTGCGTCGGTTAACGAGCGAAAACAGTTATGGCACACCGGTCCGTGGAACTTTACAACTTGCAATTGGAATGTTACGCGACTGACCTTTTAGAGAGAACATGGAAATTCAACTCCACGCGATATCCACTATTGGCATCGAACAAACAACTAGAAATACCTTGTTCCAGAGACGTATATATGTATAGTATATATGAATATATATATATTGTATATATACAGGGTGGTTGGTAACTGGTGGTACAAGCGGAAAGGGGGTGATTCTACGCGAAAAAAGAAGTCGAAAATATAGAGTAAAAATGTTTCGTTTTAGGCTTTGTTTTCGAGAAAATCTCACTGTAGATCGTTGTCTCGATGGAAAAATTAAAAGAAAAAAGAAAAACATTAAAAAAAATTGTTATTCTATATTTTCGACTTCTTTTTTCTTGTAGAATCACCCTTTCCGCTCGTACCACCAGTTACCGACCACCCTGTATATATACATTATATGTAAGTATATTATACTTATATTATTACTATTATATTAAGTATGTTACATATATATATATGTAAGTAATGTGCACATATTAGTGCATACGTGCTCCTTTACGCGTGTTCTATAACTGCGTGACATTTCGTCGTTGTTCAAAAAATAATACGTCACTATACAGCTGTCGTTAACTATGAAATGTGGTTCGTCGATATTTATCGATTAGTTGGGTATTACTCGGCTGCACAAACACGAGAGATATAAATATTTTACTTCAAAGGTAGGGGTACTCGAAATACAAGAAAATATAACATCTTAGAGACAGGTACCGAGGAAAAATACAATAAAAGTTATCGCAGAATTCGAGTACTAAAAACAGCTTACGGAGAAGAAGGGAATTAGTAGATAAAGTTGAGCAATCAGGAGAGCGTTATTTTCACTGGCAATACATTCGACCGAGTAGACGGAATGGCTAATTACCATAGAAATGGAGTGGGTATAATGGAAAGAAGAATACGGAAGTCGTTCTACAGCTAGCTCACGTCTGAATTACTGAACCGCCAACCTGGATTTAAGCGTTCTCATTTTTCGTACGAGAAAAAGAAATTACCAAAAAAAAAGCGGAAAAGAGTGAAAAATGATACAGGTAAGGGACAGCAATAAAACTTAAGAGAGAAAGAAAAGAATCGAATATATCGTGGCGTTAGAATGAAAAATCGACGTGGCGTGTGATCAGTCAAAATAATAGTAGCTTTTGGTAAAATAATTGTACGTGACGTTTCGCTCTGAAAACGTTCTATTGCGTTTCCACGAGATTGGATTATTAACTGGCATCGGAAAAACACGACAATCAAGTTTAATTTCCCTCCGGGTGGCTTTCCTGGAACGCGGGACCGTGTAACGATCGAGGCCAACCACAGCTCGAATAGCTTACACAGATACACACAGGATGTCGCTCCACTTAACGGTACCGAGACAGAATTAAGAAACAGCAATAAGTAATAGACTATCGAACAATACAGTAATTACGCGCCCCGGTTACGTTCATTAGCGATAAACGCATGGCAACGCAACAAAATTCATTACGTACGCGCCGCATTACGTTCTCCTCTTCCTTTCTGTTTTTGTTTTTGTGTCTCTCTCTCTCTCTCTCTCTTTCTCTCTCTCTCTCTCTCATTGTCTAGAATTTCTCAAGCACAATTACCAGTTGACTAGCCTGAACAGATAAACTACAGGATAAGATCTTGTATAGATGCGTCAGTATTGACGTTTAGCACCTCGATTACACGCTCGTAAAACCTACCAAGAATTGGTTGTCTGACGGGCATGAAACATTTCCACGCGTTTGCCAATCATACGATGTGCGAAAGCAGTTTATATCTGGCGTCTTTTTCTTTGTATCCGTGTATGCTTTTATATGGATGTCTATGTTTAGCACTGTTTAAAGCATAATATTCTCTTTATTTTGACGTAGGTGTATTATTTATAATATATTTCTTTTATACCTTAAATAGAGAATAAGGTTTATTCGTGTAATAATCGCTATAAAAGAAGTAAAGTATTGGTAGATATAGTAAAGTAGATACAGAATTTATTGTCTGTAAATTCACATCTATTAATATCAAACACTGCATTAATAAAGTATCAATATGATGTTAATTGGTGTCAGCTCCGTTCTGCGTTATAAAATCTATTTCTAAACACACTAATTGCCTAGTAACTTATGGGTGAGAGTATATACCAACATCTAGTTGTGTAATTGTCAGAATTCAGTGTTCACCCTTCCACATCAATTTCCTCAACTTAACTTCTCGCTGCACGAACGATCACAAACCTTTGAAAAGTTTCATTTTGGTTCAATTGATTCGAAGTAACACGTGACGCAAAGTTACTAGATTATTTAGCAACATTCGGACGTAACAATCATGCGCGTTACCTCGCAATGCACTCGATGGAAATGCAGGTAGCACGCAGAATGTGTCATCAAAAGTTTCACACAGCGGAAGTTTCATCAGCAGTACGGTAGGATGCGACATTGTCGACTATCTACGAGATGTTTGAGAGCACATCTGCCCGACGAAATTTCACGCGGGGTTTCAAACTTCAAATATCTCGAAATTGAATATAGTTATGGTTTACTAATCAGACCGGATGCTAGTAAATCATTCCCGAAGTGATCGGTGTTCAAATTCTATGCAACAGTTTAGTCGGTAGTAATGGTCTGTGGCAATATTGTTTAAATTATTACGCTTGCGTCTATTGTAAATTGACAACCATCCAATTCGGTTCGTACATGAATCGCCTAGTAAAAATTACGCTATTAACAATAATGGATTTGGAAATTATTTTTTGCCATGGTGTTAGTCCTTAACTACTTAGCTTTCATTTGTTTAATTGTAGTGAGTAGAACGTTAATCTCGTTAGAAGCTAATCGTAACACACGAGTATTAGTCCATTTACAAGTAGTTTTTACACGATTTAAAATATCAGAATGTCTGCACGAATCATTTATCATATAACAGCATGAAAAGCCAGTGATAAATGTTTGTATCTATTAATAATTCGAAGAATAAACGATTCAAGTGTGTTAACATCGGTTTTAAAAAATCATAAAGCTCAATTCAACCATAATCAAACAACATGAGATCAAATCGATCAAAATAGATCATATCCTTTTATCAAAGATTTATTTGTTCCTCCTTCTACTTACTGTTAGTCAATCGATATCATTTAAGCCATTAAATCAATCAATTATCGACGTTCCAGTGCGACACGTGGAAAATCGCGAAAAGTCAGGCGAGCTCGGCGTTTTAACATGGGCCCATTATGTAATTGTCGGGGATGTAGGGTAAATGTGCATTTGAGTCAATTGGCAGGACCGAGCGTGTCTAGTTACGGTGCGTGTGTGCATGCGTGCATAGATAGATTTACGTGTGACTAGCTGCGTCACACTTCGACTCCACGTGTGCACTTCTCCGTCCGTTACGCAACCTTCGTCGCAAGGTTGCTCGCAATAGCGCCTACTTCTGCTCTGCGCCTCACCTCTTTCCTGTCGCTATGCATCGACACAAGCGCGTGAATCACGTGCAGATCGACAAGGAAATGGAAAGTCGTAGCGAGGAAAACTTGGAAAGCTTCCAGTGCTCGTGAATTTAAAAAAGCCTATGAGACCTGAAGCAGACTTTTCTTTGTTTCATGCTGAGAATTATGAAATATTTTGTATTGGACACGATCAAATTGTTAATACAGGATGATGAAGTTTCTTTATATCATTTCTTTATGCACAATGATAACAAGTAAATTGCGAGTTTGTTAGAAGCTGCTAGAAGATCATCAGTTGTAATCTCTACAATTCCAAATTCTTGTTAAAATTATACGCAGATTCCCTTGATGAATTAAACGCTCTCATTCTATTGCAGTCTGGTCGAACACAGTGCCTTTGATCTAGCTACGGTAGCTGACACGCGCGTTCAACGAAAAGAACGAATACGCACGTGAGTAATGCACACAACATTAAAGCGTGCTGCACAAACAATTGCAACTTGTTTTATCCCATACCAAATTTGACCATCGTCAACAAGAATCATACGGTCGATAAAACAATGTTCGAGACTCAGCCTTGAATATTAAGCCATCTCATAATTAATACACTCTGCTTCGGTATTCTATCTCACTGTGTTTAAATATTTGTATCGTCCTCTTTTACGATATGTGTATTACTTTAAATTCAGCTGTTAAAAACATATACATACGCGTGTTCATTCCGCTTATTTTTTTGCTGATATTCGATCAAACGATGAACAATGCCGGTTCGACAGGTGTTCTAGCGAAGCGTTCTCACGACGAAAACAAAATGATAGATCAATGTTTCGCAACGTGACGCATCCTCTGATGACCTCGCACGCAAGTTCCCAGAGGATACTTAGCATGCAGTGAGACTTCATAAATCGCTCAATTTTACGAGCAATTAAGCGCATCGCGCGTCCTATCGGCCGGTGTGCTGTGCATTGTTTCGTGAAACCGTGAAACTGTTCCCGTGAATATGAAGCAGCGACGCGCAAGAGGACGCGAAGATAACTCCATTCTGTGGCACCGAAGTGACTTGTAATAATCGTTGGCTAACCGCCATTTCATTATCTCCCCCTTCCCCAGCCGCATCCTCTAACCCCATTCACCGTTACGTCCTGTGCCACTCGTTTGCCACCTTTTTCTTCCCGTGGTTTCGTCGGAACTTACCTAATCACTTCATCGAATGGCTTCCATGAAAAGGTTCATGCCGGAGCAGAAAAACCTCCTGGAATATCCGTCCGCGTATTATTTCACCGGAGACCACCGCCGCTGTCAGAAACCTTCGTAGACTATTCCTCGCGGATGGAATACGAAAATAAGGAAATTTTTCTCATGAACGAACAGCCTTTCCGCTAATGAAAGTCGTATCTATTTTTAGGGATCTTCTGATCCCTAAAGCAATAAATTTACAAAATAGATATTTTGAAATAGCGGGTACAACATAGGAAAATCTACAATCTTTCGTAGAGATGCGCAATATGTTGTCGCTCGGGTTAAATTATTCAATCGGAGCGTTCCGCGACTGTCCAAAAAATTTCTTCATGAGCGTAGCTCATGGCTTGGTGAGAGGGAACGAAGACAGAAGGTACATCTCCCGATTTGGCAAAACTGTCGATGGTTTAAATAAGCACTGTTCGTTTAAATTTGGCGTAGATATTCAGCTTTTGAGTAGTACAACTTCAATATGCTGCTGATCTGCGCTATCTGAATGCACTGAACTCACTCGGTTAAATCGAGCCGTGTTTCATAATGTAGATGCATAATTAGAATGCCATATTTTATTTATATGCTCCGTTCGAGTTTTGTAATTCCCCTTTTATAAATAACCTCGCGCGTATATAATATTGTATCAAATAGATAAACACTCAATATTTTCTTTCCATTCACCAAAATTCTATAAATCCACGAATCAGGTCAACACATATTCTTATCAGATAATTAAACGATACTTCGTCCCCTCCGATATCCTTTCTTCATCCCTATCCCTAACGATTCTGGAATATTCGTAGTAATAACAGGATTGATACTTTGCGATCCCATCAGTCCTTAGATAAAGATGATCAACGTTCAGGATCTCGAATCAGCCGGTTAGCAAACCGAAATTCCACGACAACGAAATTCCACATCGGTATACGCCGATTGGCAACGTACTTCATTGGCCGTCATATCTGTCGTGGACAGAGACAGGCTTTCGAACGATTAATTATAAACAACCGGCCGCAACAATAGCCCCGCGTAATTAAAGCGACCGGTCGCTTCCTTCCCCTCCCTGTAAACCGCAAACCTTCCCGCCTGACCGCTGTACTGCTTTGCTCTGATGTCAAAGCAGACCGTTGTCAATCCAAAGCTACTCATACCTCCAAGCTTTGATCTGTTTGAACGTCGAACTGAATTCTCGAAAGATGCGGAACAGCAATATACAATAAAACTACATGTCGATTGGATTTGTTGCTTGTTCGACGTTTTGTCCATTTCGCCAACTGTTGCTAAGGCAACTCTGTTACAAGTTGCTTCAAAATTAACTGATGCTTTTATGATGTAAGCTGATAACTCATGACATAAAGACGATGGGCCATGAAATGATATTCATTACAGAACTCGTAATCAGTACGATAGTCCTGTTATTACGTAAACAAACGTGTCCAAAAATGTATAAATATATTTATAAATATAAATATAAATGTCTCGTGATGAATATTTTTCAAATTACCAGAAAACTGAAAATGACTGGGTTTGATAAACTCTGCCTTACTAATTATACATTTATAAATATTAAAGCGAATTTGTAAAAAACTGATAAAAATTTATGAATGACTTATTACCAATGATGAATTATAAATCAATCGAGTCATACTTTAAGACATCAATACTCCAACTCCGCAATACCTAATGAATCATATCAAAGTTATATTCAATACAATCGACCACCCAAGAAAAGACACTGGCTTAATCAACTTCAACAGCAACTTACATAATCGCTCCCGTATGTCAATCGTGAAACAGAATAATCCAACTGACTTACTCATGTCGAAAGAATGCGCTACTGCATAAAAGCATTACCGCGAAACAGAGCTGCAGTGAATGAGATGTCGCATTCGTCAAGGTTACCAAATCGCTGGCATAACCGAGCATCGTAAAATAATACAATTCCCCTAGGAACAGTCGTCGAGACTCGCTTTATTTCTACCTCACGTAACTTGGAGAGCTCATGGCCGCGAAAAGCGTTGCGGCATGATAAACGGTACGTTGATCACCGACCAGGTGAAAAATAGCGAGGTCGAGCCGATACCTCGTGAGATTACGTTACCGACTTCTGCATTTCCAGTTCGCTCGTTTGTCTTGGAAGACTTCTTACCTGAAACAGAAACAAAACGAACTTGGTTAGTTTGCTGGTTCACCATCACGTTTACTGTTTACGCGCTAGAGAAAAGAGTGGGACAGAGCAACGAGCAGATGAACATCGAGCAACGTTCCAACGATCAAGTATATCTCAGCAACACATGCTTCGATGACAGAATTCGTAAGCTATAGTACACCGACTTCGAGAACTTCTGATGAGAACGTAAACTGTTTCTGACTCTGATTGAGCGTTGAGAATTTAGTTTCGTGAATCGTTGGATATTAGTGAATATTAGACAGGGGAAATATAAACTATGTCTTGATAGGAATCTGTAATGTTGAAATCATTTATTAAAAGAAATTTATTGATTTGACATAAAGCGTTTAGTTTCATGGATCGCTAGGACATTGAGTAAGAAAAAGATAACTGTTGTGGATTCTGGTAAGAATCTAACGTAGTGGAGTCACTCCTTAAGAGGCAGCTTTAACTGGAAGTAAGCAGGAAAAATAAAAATTTTAACATTTTTAAAAATTTTAACATTAAAAATTGGGGACAGATATAAAGAAATGTTAAAGAATTATAATGTTACGAAAGCGAAAAGATTGGAATTTTTAACATAAATATCGTGAAAATTTGTAAAACTTCTTGATATTTATTTCCACGTGTTGTAGCAAAGTTGCGTATGTTCTGAGGTTGGCACTAGATTAAAGAAGGACGCGGAAATAGCTAAACAGCGGACATTTCTGTTTTATGCGAGACTGTGAACAGTCGCGAAAGTTAAAACGACTTTTGACCGGACGCAGTTGCATATTCCACCATAAAAGTCTCGTTAAGGATCGGCAACAATAGGAGAACTTGCAAGATTAGCCATTCCGAGTGGACCATGCGGTTGGTTCCCCGAAATGGAATGCACTCTCTTAATAGTTTCGCTCGCGCTACCACTTGAAAAATTGTTCACCGCCTGTAGAAGGACTACTTGTCTTTTACGTATTCAAATAATTTTCATATTCTCAATCTTTAAAAATTGAACAGGAACCATGTGTTAGAGTACTAAGATCGAAAAATGTATAAGACACAGAATTGATCAATTCGACATTTGACAAATTCAGTGTTGTTTTACGTAGTGTAGCTACATCGACCAGTATATTTGTTGCGTGTATTTAAACAATGTATTAATATACATACATATTTATTGCTTTATTCATAAGTTTCCGCTTTACAATCTTCTTTACCCATCATACAAGAAATAGTTACATAATAAAATTCCTACAATTTGATTTCAGCGCAGCGTGTAGAAGCACGTGCCGCAAACCTACTTACACTGCATTGTATCAACATTGTTTGCATACCAAGAACGTTAGGTATGTTTACGAAGCACTAGCTGCTAGGTAAGGGCAACGTGGTTGAAGAAAATGAGAACTTTCGATTTTTCTACCGGCGGGCTGAGCACGGTGGCCTATCGGGCACACTTAGCGGGACATTGCGCTCGTTAACGTCAAAACACACGAGCATTCAATAAGTTTGCGCCCCTCTCTCACGTAAATCAAACGCCATACTGGTGCTATGTAAAGGGTCTCTTGTGTTTTGCAAGCTCTTTTCTTAACCGGTTTGCCAACGACCCCAGTCACATTATGATCACAATATTATCGTATGGTTCAAGAGTTTAAGTACGATTAACGAAAGATTTGTGCAGTAATAAAGATAAAAATACGTCTTCTTTTGGGATTGAATTTTACGTGAAATATATAAGTATATATGCAGAAGTATATCTATATGTATATGAATTCGAGTAAAAATTCTTCGATAGCACCACAAAACATTTTGGTAGGCAATTAATATCTATCAGGATTTAGCAAACTAATCAAAGTGATGGCCTCAAATCTCGTAACATCAAAAATCATCCCTCGAGAGGGTGCTCCGTAAAATCAATTTAGTCAACTATCCCTTCATCCCATCAATTCCATCGAACAGAGAAGCCAAACGAACCACTCACTTTATCTAAATTTTCACATCGATAACATAGAAGAATCGGAGACCAACATTGGGAGCCAGATGTGGACGGACTAGTATGGTGGCTACAAACAGCCACCTACATACAACCTAATAGAAAAATGCTTTATCAGTAAATAAGATTATCTGTAAATACTTTTCGTAGCCACTGTATATTGCGTGTTATAGATGCACATATCACAATACACGCGAGTATTTTGACGACACGCAGAAAGCTCCCAACGATCAACTTCTCATCTACAATTTTCCAAATTCTCGAATTATTCCCACTAGTTCGTTTCCTTATCTATCGCTTCTCGTAAGATTATAATTGAATATATCATTGGAATGCGTGAGAAACGGTTTCGCGACAAAACCTGTTCATCCGTATCCGTAGCCTGATCGCTTCACAGTACATGCCAACCACATCCGAAGGAGAATGTCGACAAAGTGACTCTCGCGGCGATCCCGAGGATCGAATCTTTCCTCCAGGCAGCGTGAAATGACGCAATCTCGTCGTGTGGCTCGCGCGAGCTGAGCGAACACCTGCGGTAGGCGCGTACGTATGCAAATCAGCCAGGTGTGTATACCTGTACGATGGCCACATCGGACACCGATCTCATCCCTCGCGCGTCACATATGCGAACAACACAAGCGCCGACCAGAATCGCTACGAGACTCCGGTTCCACGTGTACCTCAGCCGTTCTGACAAATTGCAACGTCATTACTGCCAATTTGTTTACATGCCACCGGATTGCCGGCAACACGAGGCGAACACCTCGAGTTCTCAACGAGGAGATTTTATGCGTAAGACGGAGCTCGATGGTCCCCGTTGACGTGTTACGTAGACTTGAATAGAATCTTGTTAAATGTTTCTCGAATGATCGAGATTGGTGTGATAAATGCGGTCCAATTTGTCCCTTTAACTTGATTAAAGATTTATCGATTTTTATTTGATTCATACAATACAATCTGTGAGCTGTAACGTGTTGCTTTTCCGAATACTTCTGTATTTGATTTATGGAAAGACGTAGATATTCAAGGTAGTCGGTTAGTTGAAATGATTAGGATCTAAGTGTCAAAAGATTTTTTCTTGAAAGATTTAATCCAAGATCCAGATCAATAAACAAAATTTTTCAAGTAAATCTTCTTAAGATGTGATATTTAAATTAACACGAAATTATTCAATACACAATTAATACCGATCTCAATTGTTATCCAGGTTATATTATAACCAGAGCATCATATTCTTTTTACATAATTTGGCACATTATTATAACCGTCAACAAGCTATTAGCACGCGAACATTCTGTAATATCGCGAACGCATCAGCGGCCATTAGAAAAGCTTAGACGCCGTCCAATTCATGGCAATCCGATGTATCTCTAATACAAGAAAATCGGAGGGAACGAAGGAAACTGGGAAACAGGCTTATGTATCATGGTCGAACAAGCGTATACACAAGTGCACATGTAACAAACGTGAATACAGTGTATACAGGGCGTGCGCGGCGCGTTGGATGCGAAGAGAAATTGCGAGAAGCCGTACAAAGCTCTCCATCTGGAGTCGTTAATCGTGTTGCCGTGGGGTTGGACGTTGATCACTTTGTAATTGAATACGAAGCAGGCGACGATGGTGACGGCAGTGCCAATAAATACTGCGTCATTCTTTCTCGTCGCCCGAACCTCGATTCGACTCCCGCTCTTCTTCCAGTCTTCCAGCAAGAGACCGGATACCTTCGTCAAGCACCTATACTTATTATCCCCCTTTGGTCTTGTCCCTGTCTCTCTATCCCCCCCCCCCCCTCTCTCTCTCTCTCTCTCTTTCTCTGTCTCTCTCACTCGATATTACCGATTAAGCGGATTATCAAGCTCCGTTCCCCGACGAAAATTAATTTAATATACGACCTCGCGCTTCTCCCCGTCTCTCAAGAGCTTCGGGCGTTTCCAACCCTCTTGGACTGGAAGTTTGGCGGCAAAGTCCGGAAGTGGTGAAGAAAGAAAGAAGAAATAGAAGAAAAAGGAGGAAAGGTTTGCCTGAAAGCAGTACATGTACACGCTGAACACGCTGCCACGACGAGGCAATAGCAACGAGGAGTTGCCGATGGCAACGTCGGGAAGAAAATAAGAAGGAGATTCCGTGGAAGGAAATAAAGGAAAGGGAAACGCGGCGACGAGAAGGAGAAACGGGCGTCGCGACTTAGCGACTTTTCAGCTAACAAACTGCAAATATCTAGACTGCGGCTGCAGGATGACGTTAATTAATATTGCTGACGGTACAGAGTGTCGGTCGAAAGGAGGGGGTAAAGAAGTCTATCCGTGAGACGAAAGGAGACGGTGAAAAAGGGACAGGGATCAACGAGCAAAGGAGAAAGAGGTAAAAACAGACAGAGATAGAGAGAAAGAGAGAAGGGGGTGGGTTATAGGCGGCGAAGGGAGAAGGAGCGAGGGAGGTCTGAGTTTTTATCATCTCTCCCTCTCGACTCGATTCAGTTAAACTTTGAAATAACCCCTTAATGAGTCTGCCGTGCCGAGTAGACCGGATGCCAACGAAGCTCCCAGATTTTCCTCTCTTTCTCCCTGTTCCTCTTTTCCCTCTTTGCGTTTTCCCTCTTTCGTTCCATTTCTGCTACCTCCGCCACCCTTCCCTCTCCTTCTTTCAGGCTGCGTCACCCACCACCGCCACCCATTCGCCCCGTCATCCTCCGCCGCCCTGTTCGCCGCGCTCCACTCGACCGAGACTACGATCTCGATTATTGCGAGGCTCGTATCGCTTTATGAATTCGCTTTATGCACCCTGAACGCTTAAACTGCATTAGGTTCGCTCGCGACAGACGCGATTTTGTATTTGCTCTACATGTTGACGACCGGCCTGGTATTTTCATGCTAAAAAAAAACAAAGCTAGAGAGAGAAAAATCGATGTCGTGATTATGGATCGTCATAACAACGTGTGAGAACTTGTATTTGGATCGAGATTCGAAAGAATCTAAAGATACCTGCAATTGGAATTTGGAAGTCTTGCGGGATTATCTCTTCGTATTTCTTTTTAATTGCACGATCCGGGATAATTATCGCGTAAATGGCAACTGCTGTTACGCAACGTTTCTGTAAAAGATGCAGCACAGGGATGTCTTTCTATTTCGTTTTCGGGAAGCTTAATTGCTATCGCTTTCGCTTACGTATCTCGTCTCATTTTCCTCTCTTTTCCGTTCTGTCCATCCTTGCAAAATTTCGTGCGTAAATCAGTCAAACTGCAACTAGTTACGCAATTTCTTCACCATACCGCTTACAGAGGCTCACCTTTTCCTGCACTCTTCGTCGACTGGATGAGGAAAAACGGGCAATTTAGAAAAACCGAGCTGACTCTACCGATTAATGGATTTTGAATTTGAAAGTAATGTATAATCTTTGTAACTTTATTAGATGTTTAGACTTGAATCATCCGTGTGTTATTAACACGCTATTGACTAGTCACGAATATACGCCAATCTTACATGGTTATTCAAATTTAATATATTCGTATTCAGTAACAATTCAAATTGTGTTTTATCTAAAATGTACTTATTTCTCTCTCAATAATAGTGAGAAACACAAATGTAAGTGTTTTAATAGGCACTATCACAATCCGAACCATCAAAAGAACCATTCAAATTCCCAGTTTTCTTCCTTCTAAACGACAACCAGATTATTGCACTTCGGTTAAAACCCGCTAGGCATTGATAAATTTCCTGGTAGCTACGTAACGGGAGGGAACAGTCATGCTCGCATTTAATTCAGTGGACGTGCGACAATCGAAGGGCCGGAAACAAGCAGAAAAGACAAAGATCGTGGCTGCGCGTCAAACACAGAAAGCCCATTAAGTAGGAACTCGCGTGTCCACCGAGCGTCTCTGTAACAATGCGCCACTCTTGCAGGACAAACAAACGTCCCAACAACCCCACCATTTGCCGATTACGTGACCGTCAAATCTTCACCCCTCTTCATCCCTCGTTCAGGCGTCTCGCTAGATCACTAGTCCTTTATCGTTGGCTACATCAATAGAGCATGCCCTGAAAAGGTTAAGCTCTACAGATAGGGTGCTCGTTTATAATCCTTTTGCGGTTTAACTCGTTCCCTGTTCCGGCCGCTCGAAGGCCGGTTAATCTGAATTAAGGTGAGTAACGTGGTATTTCTGGTCGAAAATGCGATTTAATTTCAAGATCGTAATATCGTTTGCGAAGATGTATGACCGTTTCACAAGTAACTTTTGGAATTTCGAATGTAGGTCACTTGATATTCGTAAGTTTAATCTCGCAGCATTGTTTCAGTCATTTCTGATCCAACCGTATTCCTTTATCGTTAATAAATTTCTTCCGCGTGATTTTTCGTTTCAATTTGCTCTTCGATAATTTAAACAGATTGACGTAGGGAGTTACCGAAATCTGTGTAAGAATTTTTGCTGCTACTAAAACTTACTCGAAATCTATAACTAACGCGTGATATCGATTTCGGGAAAAATCGAAAAAGCAAAGCTTGGAATATTTGTTACCGAGACTTTCAATATTGCGAAATTTACAGTAGAAATTGGTGCACGTTTCAACGATACTTTCTCGCGCAGATGTGTTGTAAAACACATAGCATTCCTTCTCGTTTTATCCAAATTATATTTTCCCGTTATGCTTTAAATCATCACTAAATTAAAGTCTTCCAATCAAACTACAAGATATATAACCATACTGTCCAACAGTCGAATCGAATTAAGCAAACGTTGCCACGTTCTCTCTGGAAAAACACAGGATCAAATCCGGTTCTACTCGTCTTTTATAACAAACGGAACTAACAAACTCCTTTGCAATCTACGAAATGTTTCAGTAAAATCGACTTTTATCCATAATAATAATTCCACATTGCGGAATTTCCTACGAAGAACTTTCAATGAAATCGAGGTGTCTGGATTTCAGGCTGCATTTTAGCAAAATTGAAAAGAAAAATAGTGTAATTTGATTCACGTACGTTGCGTATGACATGGATTCGAGTCGACATGTACTTTTGGGACATAGTATGTGTGATACCGACTTCAACCCGACACAAAAAACTGAAAATTCTGAAATTGTGAAAGAAAGCTTCAACATAATTCACGTAGAACACACATTTAAAGTTTTACAATATAATTCCAAATATTGTACGAAAATTATTTGTAAGCATATATCATCGTAGGCTTGGCTAGGCTACAACATAGATATCAATTTCATTCGGTTCCAACAAGCAGAACCGCCAACCTCCTTTATAATTCACGAAACGCTTCACCAAAGTCATCCTCTCTCCTATTTACAATCTATCATATTCAAATTATAATACACAACCTCAAAGATAAACGTATATACTAGTTCCTGGCCCGAGGAATAATACGCGAAGTGTTTTGGTTCCCCTACTATCGTACCAGTATAGCGTGAACGTGTCTGTGTACTCATACACATTTTACTATGTTTCCTAGCCAGCCAGTCGGTCGGACTTGTCTACGATTCTGTCTGTACCGGTTAGCATCAGCATTGCTTTGCATTAATTAGACGGAATCCGTGACGACGTGGGTCTGATGGGTCTCGCTAATGGACCACTGATTTAATTACGCCGAGTCCTTTAACCCATTCGCTGCAAGGATTGTGAAAGAAGAACACGAGTAATGAACCTTCTTTCCATCGTTGCTCGGCCAGAGGAGACACGCAATCGGAGAATCGGTGAACACGTTCAGTGAACAGGAACGTGGATGAAAACCAGTCGACACACTTGACGAATATGTGGCGTGGATATAGATGATTGGCGGTGATAAGGGAGAGGAGTGACTAAGCTATCTGATCGTTATGACGTGTTGCTGGCTGATGAGGATCAGGAATTTATTCGCTCTTCCCTGTGTGTGGCGTATAAATGAGTTATTCGATGCGATGGAGAGGCGATACAGGTGATAATCGAATGCCTGGCGATGATAGGATGGCATGCTTGACGAACGATCGTCTAGGATTATGTGAATTTCATTTTGGTAAATTGTCTCAAGTGTATCGCGATATAAAGGAAGCATCGTATTTTCGTTTGTGGAAATTTAATCTTAAATGCGAGGGCGGAGTAGTTTTAACGCAGCAGGAAGATTGATGGAGCCAGAAAATTAGCTTCGTAGCAGTGGGAGTTTTCTTCTCGTAAGTGATGACCAATTTTACAACAGGATGAACAAAACACGACGGAATTCACCGATCCATCAAGCCGACCGTTTGATATTAAGCGTTAGACTTGATTGCTGGCCTGATTTATGTAATGGAGGAAACAGAATGAAGAGAACTACAAGAAATTTTGTGTACATAGGTAAACAAGAAGAATTAGTTTGGAATACTGAGAACTCTCATTCTCGATTCAACTTCCGTTGTTTACCGCATGACAGACGAACAATGACTAACTCGGAATCTACGTGTCGTAAATCTCATCCAGTAAATTCGATCACAGCTCCTCGGGAATGTTAAACAGATTACTACACCGCACCTTCGCTAAGTAAATCACGTCTTGTCACGTCTTTCGAGTCATCATTCTAACAAGCTTGACATTAAGTACATCGTTCTCCAATCTTCTGCCAGCGATCTATTGCCATCGCACGCTCACCTTTGACTTTCATCTTCCAAACGCTAAACTTTATTGCCGAAAGAAATTACAAACACCGCAAAACAATCTCCACTACCGAACCAGGGAATAGCGACTGAAGTTAACGAAAACTCGTTATCAGGACCGCGTACGAGTATTCTGCGTCGCGTCCCTCGATCTCCTCGCTATATTTCTCCTCCTTTGCATGTTACTCCCTCCCTCCCTCTCTCCAGGGCACAGTTTATTTCACAGCATCGAGGAAAGGGAAGCAAGGGAGATCCTGGCGGAACAGGACGGTTCCCCTCTCAGTTTTATTTGGCCCTGATTTTTGTTTTGTCTTTGTAGCCACGTTGGAAAACGAGAACCCTCGACTACAAGCGCACCCAGCACCAGTATAATCATCAACGAACAAGCAAGCCATGGAGGAGGATGATGGCAACGACGACTCTGGCAGTCGTCGGCCAGCCTTCTCTCCCCCAGGCGCGTTTCATTTCGGTTTTTGGCAACAGATGCAGGCTTAGCTAGTTCCTGTCCTCTTCCGCTACCCTGCTCTCTTATTCTCCCCTCTCCCCTTTCTCTCTCTCTCTCTCTCTCTCTCTCTCTCTATTTTCCTCTTTCCTTTCCATTCAGACCATACCATATCGCGTATACACGGAACAGATTTCGTTCTAACGTAACGAAAAAGGGGCAGGAAGAGGAAAAAAGAAAGGCGGTGGAGGCCGCAGGATGACGCGGAGTGCGTGCCAACGACGCCGCGCGACTCGATTCTAACGAGCTGCTCTGCGGCCGGAAGCGGAAGCGCTAAGTAGCGGCGGAGGCTGCTCGTGTCGCGCGACTTTTTCGAAACCGCGCATGTAAATTGGAGCCAAACGGTCCACGGAGAAAAACTCGAGCTTACGTACCGCTCACGGGCTTACGTAACTCTCGTCCGTTCTCGCTGAAATACCATCCGTAAAACGTCTGTCTGGTAATACCGGCGGTTGCTAATGGCTGGAGTGCCGCGTTCCCTGACTCCAGACGATTCTCTCCTCACTTCGCCCCGACGCCGTTTCGTATGTGAGCTTTTAGAGTAGTTTTCGCTAGTCCGCGGTTTTCCGCATCTCATCCCCGGCTCCAAGAGAGCAAGGCAACCAGAGAACTTCCAATGAAATTGCACGCGCTGAATTTCACCGTGCTTTTTTGTTTGGACGATATTTTGAAAGAATAACGATAATTCGATTTAGTTAAGAAGGTGGAGGATGATTCTGTGTTTGGCTTTATGACCGTGTTATTATCTTATTAAAGACCAACGTTGCGTTAAAGCAATATTTCACTTCCAAATTTTCGTCAATCAGTTTACGTCTTCGAATTCTGATCGTTAAGATTG
Organism: Bombus vosnesenskii; assembly: GCF_011952255.1. Classification (NCBI taxonomy): domain Eukaryota; kingdom Metazoa; phylum Arthropoda; class Insecta; order Hymenoptera; family Apidae; genus Bombus; species Bombus vosnesenskii. The sequence continues at coordinate 241,456 of NW_022882983.1, read as the reverse complement.
CACCACCTATGACAGGGAATTCTGAGGATTCACTGAATATTATTTTTCGTTATTTTTAATTAAAATTGTAACTTGATTTTTCATTACTAAATTATATTGACTAAGTTAATAATATCAAAGTTCGGATGGGCTTCGATGTTATACGAATATATTTATTTACGAATTATTATTATTATTATTTATATAGAAATATGACTCAAATCGTAAAATATGGCAATCTGCAACTACCGCAGGTTTGACGCCAGAATAGCAAATGCATTCGGTACAACTTCTGATGTCAAACGCGTCTGTGAGCCAGACGCACGCGGCTAGACACCTGACGCGAAATGGGTGACGAGGAAGAGGAAGCCGCGTTGAAGGGAATCAAGGTGGAGGCGGAGACGAAGGAGGTACGGGGAATATAGTGTATAATCAGACTCAAGGGCGTCTGGACCGAAAGCGAGATTCGAGAGAGGAAAGTGCATCAGTGCCAGGCCAAGCGTTCCGTGATTCCGCTTTGCCCCGAAGGTGCTCAACTCTCGTTCCTGGAGATTTCTAGACGCGTAATTAATTGATCTGTTTTTGATGGCAAGTTCAAGATAAAGAAAAAAACAGAATGATTTCAAATCTAATAAAAACTGGGAATCCATAACCAATGGTACTATCATAAGACGCATTATGAACATATCCGTGTATGATAATAATAATTTATTTTTCTAGAATTCCCTAAATCAATAATTTGCCATTCTGAAATAAAAAAAAGTAATTAACTTTATTTAAATGAACGATGTTTGTGTCTCTTCTTTTTTATTCGCGGACTGAATCGAAAATTTATTGTAATTGCGTTTGTACCTATAATTCTGAGCTACACCATAAACCGAAATGCGTTTTACATTCAAATATCATGCGGAAGAAAGAAAGCGTTGCTTACTATGGTGCCTCCGTTAATTGCAACAGTAGTTCCATTTGGAAGCAGAATCAGAATCAGAGCAGGCTGTTGTAGAAGCGAAATTTAAAAGTCTAAATTGGTAGGTCTTGCGTTTTATCGTCCACTCCGGGGACCAATCGCTTTCTCTCGCATTCACGAGCTGGCAAAGCGTGAACAAACGAATTTTCAACTTGCTGGCCTACAATACGAAATATTGATTGTAACAAATACGAAATACGCCGCAATGCAGCAGCATGGCTAAATACACGAGCAACTGCCATATAACAATTAGGTAGCGTCGCGACATAATAAGGTAGTTGTTAGGAAAAATTAATTCCAAGTGATACAATTCATTTAATTCTACAAATATCATGGAGAATAGTATCTTTAAGTATCCTCAAATATCGGTATTATATTACTGCATTGTTGTTGTAAGCATTAACAGTTAACTTTCTTAAACTAATAGAGAAATGTTAGATAACCGTAAGGCAATTTGGGACATTACTGTAAGATAACATAGATATTCAAAACATTTTACTTTTTCTAAAGATACAAATTTTTAATGTAAATTTTTCTGCCTTCTCTAACATCTTGGAGACTTCAAACCATTGCATACTAGCACTAAACCATCTTATTTCCTAATTTTATTGCAATATTTATTACCTGGACGTAAATACTCTTATTTTTGTCGTGACAAAAAGATTTTCACTCAATTATCTCTTAAAAGGGAAAAAAAAGAAAAAATACAAGAACACAGTTTGATACGATTTCTTGTTTGACACTCAAGGGTTTGAAACTCGATGAAGATTCTTTTAATTTCTCCACTCGAGTATTCTAGTTATTATTATCTTTCTGGGAATATTAATTAGCGGCAGTGACGACGTCACTGAGCAAAGCCACGGACACGCGTTTCCAAGAAAGTCCGTGCTTAACACGTTTCCCTCTGCGACAAGATCTCAAGTTGAGGTTTGGAAAGCGATTCCTCGAAAACGAGCGAAACTTCTACTTCAAGCGGATTCACCTTTGCTGCGAAACTTCTCGCGACTTAATATAACGACATAGCTGTGAGACGTCGATGAAACTCCAAAAAAATAACGATGTTTCTGTTTAAATACTCCCTGTGGTAATTAGACGTGTATTATTTATACTTCGTTCTTAATTTCTTAATTTGCGCTCGATTGAATCGCACTGTAACGATTAAACTGCCAAAAGAGATAGAAAACGTCTTTAATCTAAATTATTTATCAATTAAATTCGTTGCAATAAACTTTTGCGATTTTATGTTCATTTGAACTACCAAAAATGAAGTATTTTATGTTGCATTCGAATTTTAAACAACGTAAAAGATTCAAATCTAATGTAGCTCCAAAAAATAAGTGCTCGGTTAAATATTTTAGATCCAACAATGAAACGCGTCGCTAAAAATTTCCATTTATTCCCAACCAAAAATCAAAACTGAAAATCTATCTATATACGTACCACCACGTTAGCCGGCTCTCGCAAAAAGACTAAATAAAAGTACCAAAAAGTCAGCGTTTACCAGAAACCACCGAGCAACGAAGCTACATGAACCGTTCAACGAAGCTACCAACACCAGGAGCACAGTAAAAGGCCAGGAAAAATACGAACGATTTGTAGAAATAGATAAAAGCGACCAGCGAAGGTGAACACGCCCGCGGCCGTTATGGATGCAAATCCGCGTACGAAACGTATAAAAGATTTGCAAGGACAAATATACCGCAGACTCGAGAACACACGAAGAAATCGACGAAAGAAGAGGGACAGAAAATACTGTAAGAAGACCAAGAAGACCAAGAAGACCGCTAAGAGGACGGAAAAGAATCTAAAAGAGATGAAGCAAGGGAGCCTGGTCCCGATGGATTCAAATGAGGATAAATATTTATAAAAGTGTGCGGCTCGATAGAGGCGACCGTTCGAATCCCTCGGGATATAGCCCCGTCGACTCGTTGGAAGCGGATAGTCGGCGCGAACGTGCGCGTCGCGAGGAAATATTGGCTCTCTCGCGGAGGGAACACGGACCAACGTGGGAAGGATAAGGCGAAGGCGAAGTGGAACGCGTCGGGAATACGGACGGCGAGTTTTCCGTTTCCGTGAGCATGGTGAAAAATGCGCTGGAAATTCCGGACGCGGTGCAGCGCGCGTCCCTCAGCCAGAGACCGGTTATCGCTCTGTGTTTAACCAAGTCTGCTTGGCAATTTGTATTTGACGACCGGCATCCCAGGTTGTTGCCCGTCCATCCTGTGTTGCGAGAAGAATTGTGAACGGGTAGATTTTTACGCGCCGCGCGATCAACATACTGCTACTTGAATTCTTCGGCGCGTGAAATTTGTTTCTCAGTCGTGCGAGTGTTTTCCTAAGAGGAGGATGTTGGTAAAAAAAAACTTTGGAGGGCGATATCATTGAGAATGGTGTATTAAATTTAGATGGGATATTAAGGTCGAAGTGGAAGACGAAATCGTATTGCAGAGGGTTGTGACATGACGTAATGAAGTGTAATGAAAAAAAAAGCAATGAGATAAAACGAGTAAAAGTGTTACAAAGACGAAGATGACATAAAATGATAAGAAGCTATGAATTTTGAAAGTCACAGAAATAATGGATCAAATAAAAGAGAATGATAAGAAGGAACATGAATTTTTAAAATGAAACAAATAATAAATTATACCTAACACTTTTGTTTGATTTTTTATCGCGTAATATCGTTGAAAATAGACACCGCGAATCTATAAACGGTTTAAGGAACCGAAAACATCTTATATGTATATTGAATAAAACTATGCAATGTATATTCTATCGGCTACATGGCATTACGTTACACTGTGGATTGGAGTAAGTGGGGAAGGGTTTATTCGGTTTAGCGGAGGATTTCAGTAATAACATAATACACAATATAAAAATGTAGCAAAGCAGTGGAACGAGTAGCTACGATATTAAGTGGAATAATAAAATCGTATTAAAGCCGATATTAAGAATCTACTTATTCGTGATTCTCTGCAAATAGAGCAAAGCTTAATGCGGCAAAGAGAAAACGGATTAACGTATCGCCCATTATAGGAACCCGGCCGTAAGTTCGCTAAATGGAAATGAGAATGAACAGAAAGTCTACCCTTAAATAATAGAATGAAAGAAATTTATTGTCCCGTGCATTTTACAACAGGTGCTTCCACAAATGGCTCGTAAATTTTCATGGAATTCAATTAAAGTTTAAACTTCCCTTAAGAAAGAAACAGCGCGTTCTGTGCATGCGTTAAAGGGAATTTGGCGAAATTGCGCCATTGCGTCTACAAACGCTTTATTTCGATTTCACGCTTAAACAAACGAGAAACACCGTTGCAAGTACCAAATATACTAGAACAAATGGATATTTCAAACGTTATACCGAAGGTTTCAACCATAATAATTACATTCATAACACGTCAGTGGTAAAGTGATGTAAGTGCAGTTTGTTCAGAAACAAAAGTCCCGTTTTACAGATTTCGTTACGAATTTCCAAAGCTTTATGCCAATGTGTAGTAGAATATTGTAATAATTGAAAACATACACATCTCTGTATCATTCGCTTGTATCACCTTTTTTCCAAACTCTCCAAATTATCGTAACAAATATTGGCCTGAAAACTTATATCGTGGGATGTTTACATTCTAAAAGTACTATCAATATGTTGAAATCCTATTTTTATCATCCTACGACTATTGGATTTACACTTTGCAAAGACAACATAGCGATACATTATCTATATCAGTTTCTGAATTAAGGAGATACACCGTGGATCGTAAAAAGATCGAGGTTTATGGTACGGTATCTTGTGCGAAAGTTATCAGACGCGACTTTTCTCCGACAAAGGCTCGCAAAGGATAAGACCCTGCGGCAAAATGGATTTCCAAGACCTCGTGACCCTTATCTCTAAAAAAAAAAACCCTACAAATAAAGAGATGCATCCTTAGCTCGTGAACAAACACAAGCTTTTACCATCAAAATAACAATTCCTAAATGTAAACGTATACGATACTAAATTACGATCCATTGCTGTCCGAACAAAATTTCATCCCTTATATCCGACAAAATGAAAACAAATTTCTCTCCGTGATCAATTTCGAAGCTTTGTCTCGTAGAATTGGCGTTCGCCGGAAGCAAAGAGGCAACGTGGCTCCGCGCGGCGTACAAAGCGGCCCGAGTTAACTAGCCTAAGCGTTTCGGTCGTTAGCGTAAGTGGCCGCGTTATTATTAGAGTTACAAGAATAACATAATATTATCCTTCTCCCGCGAAACGAATGAAATCAAATCCTCAGCTCCCTCGTCGAGTTGCGAAGGTTAAATAACGAGCGGCGGGTTTCGAGCGTGGATGATTGCATGAGAGGGTGTAGAAGGGGATCGTGAAAAGAGAAAGAAGGGACAAGTCGCGTGAACGGATATAGGGACGAGTCTGAGGGTGGAGGAGGCAGCGGGGAGCGGCGACATCTCGACGAGTAAATGCGAGTGACGTTAATGGGGGCTAAATAATTTCCTTTACCGTCTCGCACCCTTCGTCGACTTCGAATACTCGCGAATCTTATTGTTAGGAGCTCTCGTTTTCACGGCGAAAATCGCGATTTACTCTCCTCTGGATAAGGAATGCTTCTCCACCAACGTCTCCACTACTCTACCCGCGTTTTTTATCCGATCGAAGATGAATTCTATCCGGCTTGTTTGTCGATGGTGAATATTAAAAAAGTTACCGGGACAAGGTAGACGCGCGCTTCCAACGGCAGCTACTTCGGAAGGGTAATATCGTCAGGTGCTAGACGCGGAGGTTGCTGAGATAATGCGGATCAAAGGAGGAGATTCACAAAAGTTGGAAGAATATGTTTGGAAAGACGAATACACGTAACTAAATTGTGCTTATTTAGAAAAAGGAATTTTTATTCTTCGCCGTCGTTTGAACTTTTGTAAAATATTTGGCTTGTATGAATTTCTGAGGGGTTGAAAGAAAGAGCCTCAAGGTCCTCGTGCGAGCAAAGAGACGTGATCGAAAGCAAATGTAGGCTATTTGCCCGAGGCTTTTCGGTTCTAAAATAAGATCAACGACTATCTTCTATTTTATGCACAAAATGGAGCTCGTATCGAACATCATGAATCTGAGGTAGATGGGTCGTGATAGTCGTGGGATGTTGAAGACAGACTAGAGTATAATTAACAGTATATTTATTAACAATACTCTCGATGTTCACTTTACGTAGAGCTCGCGGTTACAAGTTCCACTTCTTAATGATGCGTTACGATAGCGATTCAGCGGAGTGTGCGATACAAGTTCGGATGATGATTGCTCAAGATACGTCGAGGAACTCTAGTCAACTACTAACTATCAACTACCCACTGACTTTCCGTCACGATGATGCTGCAGAGGAAAGCTATGATGGGGTGTGTCTAAGGATACAAAATCATCGAATTCGTTGAGGAAAACCTTCGTTAGGAAAGTGGGGGAAATGGACGTTGTTGTTAATTGGTTAATCTCTAGGTTGGTGGTTGAGGAAGGATGCTAACCGCCCTCGAGAGAAAGTTGCTAGCATCGTACGTAAGAAAAACCAGATTTCCCGTATCTTTCCGTAGTAGGTAATAAATTTAGGGAATACTAAAATAAGTACTATTTGTTTATTTGAAGAACCTTAGCTAGAGAAATCCTAAGATTTATAGCGGATCCTTAGGCTAGTTGCAAATATGCTATGAAAATGTTTCGACACCTGGCAATCATCTTGTCCGAAGGATAGGGTCTTTGTGTAGCAAGCCACGAGACAGAAACTATTGGAAGGTTGGCTGTCGAGTGCCGCTACAAATCACTAATAAACCACCAACTCTTTACGAAGTATTCTAGTTCGAACTGAACCGAACGAAACCAAACGCGTAACTATTATAAGCGTCGATAAAACATTTCAATAGAAATTACAATATAGCGACAGGTGTCTCTTCGTATCGTTAACTTCACCTTTGAAGAACAGTCACATAAAACTGAAACTTTTAACGAATCAGCCCTATTGACTGCTACGTTGAAAATAATTAACTTGACCGAGAGACGCTCGTCAAGGAGACGAATCGCGGGCCATAATCCAGACGACCGACTACCGGATGGACCAGCTGACACGATAAGAAACATTCCTGACCCTTGAAATGCAGCACACCTTTCTTTTTCCATCGTCAAACCTTTTTCCCCGGACTCTGCGTCAAATAGCCGGCTATTCTTCTCTAAAGCATCGATCGACGCCACGAATTCGAGAAAAACGAGTCAGCCTCCATTCTTTGCCCGTTAGATACGAGCGAACAGGTTCAGTCAGTTCATGGAAAAGGTAGATCAGTATTAAAAATGATATTGATAATCGAGGATAAAGGATAGTGTTGGAAGCACTTGTGGCAAGATTTCATTTGTTATTTATGCTATTTGTAATGTTATTGTATGTCGTCGGCAAGACTAACAACTGCAATGGCTTCTTTCCATCGTCAAGAGAATTGCGATAATTGCTACGACCTGAAAAACGCCGGTCCATGTAACAGAATACGAACGGACTTTTCTTTGGAGTGAAAGTATTGAGATAAAGAAGGAAAACGTCAAGAGAAATGCCAGTATTCTGGGAAAAGTACAAAAGTAGAGAAATACGCAGTTATAATATATTGATTGCTGTAAAGATATAGCAAGCAATAGGAACTTTTAGAAATTTATATTAAATTTGAAATACTGCATTAAATTATATTCTGAATTTTCAATTTACGATGAAAAATTCTGCGATGAATGATGTATCAATTTCTTATAAATTATCGTCACTTCGAGATTTTCTATGGAAGAGTTAAAGTATCGAAATTCGCTAGCAGTTTCTCTAAAAAGAGAAGGCGGAAGAAAAATCAAAGCAACGGTATCGCACGTTCGAAAATTACACGTCGAACGCAGAAGCAGGGAGGCAGGAAGTTACGTGGAGGTGGAATTTTACGCTTATTCGAAAAATCACCCCGTTCCACGAATATTACCCTTTGTTTCTCGTTTTTATTTTCTCTGGTGCGTTATCTTCGGGCTGTTCTGTCAGAATTTTCTGGATTTTATTATCTTTCAAATTAACGTTTTAATATTAAACAAAATTACTTTCACACCAGCTCTAGTTTCGCATAAGTTCCTTTACAATTGTCTCCGTTCTACAAACGATAAACAAGCTTTAATTAAATCGAATGACTCATGGTTCAGCGTTCATTAGACGAGATGGTACACTCGCACATGAATGTGTTCGTACGTGTGAAGTAGATGCTTATTCTAAGAACGGAGAAATGCCTTTGGATATAGCGATAGAACTCACTTCGAGCTTATAATATTTAATTAACACATGGTTAGTCCAAGTACGTTAACTCCAATCGGCAGCCATAAAAGGAATCGCAAAGTAAGATAAAGTCCCTTCACACTCTAATAGCATAATTTCTTCTTCCTATCTGCTACGAGTATAATCTGAAAAATAGCAGATTTCCATGCTCGAGAAATGACGAAGAGCTAGCCGAGGCTAAAACCAAACTACATCGCTCAAAAAAATTTTTGCAAGTCCCAAATGCCCTCGGTGCTATTCGTCCATGGCAACTCGGCAAAACCTGGATGGTAGATTCATCCGAAATGAGGTCAAACGTTGGTGGCATGGGGGACGAAACGCGGAAATGAAAGATAAGCGTACCGACGAAGACAGATGCGTTCAAATCGCGAGGTGAACCGCTCACAAAGCGAGAACCCACCCCAATCCCGTTACTCTTTCTCCGGCTGCTTGCTCTCGACCTCCTCCACAGTGAGCGTGGCTCACGCTCAAACGCACGACGCGCGCCGCCAGAGACGAATGAACAGGAATACGTCGAACCACCGAAGAAAATTCCTGTGAAAGAGTAGGGCCAACTACGGGATTCGCACAATACCTGAGCAGACACACGCGGCCAGACGCGAGAGGAACTCACGGGAATAACAAGATCATTTGTCACTGGCTATTTGCATACGTCGCTGTTCCAGGGGTCGGCGTGTAAGGTTCAATTGAATGAACCTTCGTTGAATATCCGATGAAATATACCGTGTGTGACATGTATCCTCTTGCCACGTCCTCTCTTCTTCCTCCTCGTTGTCTTTTCCTTTGTTCTTCTCCTGTCAAAGTGTCTTCCTCTAGGCTGGAATTTACATGCGTGCTCCATGTTTTGTTATTTCTTTATTCCACTAGTTTTCTCTGTATTCATCACGTTTTTCGTTTTTTTTTAAAAGGCTCTTCCTGGAGTTTTTTCCAACGTCGAACAAGAGACGAAGAGAAAAAGCTGTACGGTGGACAGGAAATTACACTCGTCAATCTGATTGTCCCTTATTAAATCTCATTGACCGACTCATAATGCGAAGCCTGGAAAGTATTCGACCGAAGACAGAAAATGACAGACCAGGAGAATTGTGTCGCTGCGTTGTAGTGTTTCACTTCACTTTGCGAAACCATCGATGCGATAACTGGATGGAATGAAGCAGGGAGAAAGAAGAACGCGTGATAATAATTCTGATATCTAGTGTCTCCTGTGCCTGCATTTTCAATAACTCGAACAATATTTTCAATAACGCATGTTGACGAAAAAGGTAAGTATACATTTGAATTCCAGTAAATTAGATCGCAAACGTTCCAGTGAAATTTTAGCGACGAAATTCTCGAATTAACTTAATAATTTACAGCATTGAGAATACAGTTTAAATAATAGCATTAAGTATGCTTTTACAGTGAGAATATTGCATGTACCGATAAATAATTAATTACATAAACTATGTAAAGTGATCCGATAAAGTTGTTATAGCGAGAAACAAGAGAAGAAAATCGTTGATAGTTATGTCCTTGGAACTTACCCCGTATAAAACGTAATATATTACGAGTATAGCCTTCTCCCGCGAGCAAAATGCTGCAGGAAAATGTTAGTATTCGAAATAGTAAAAAGCAAATGGGTCCGGGAAACAACAAGTCAATGTGAGTATATCACAAATAGATTCTATTTGCATAATGTCGCGAACTTTCTCAAAATCATAGTTATACGCACCTATCAAATTTATCAAAGCTATAAAATTAAGCCGGACACAAGTTCAAATACGCGGAATGCTTCGAGATACTTATCGAGGATTGACGGGAATGTAAATAGAAATGAGGAACGACCAGAGAAAAAAGGGAAAGTGCAACAAGTTCATTGAGATACCATAGCAATAATACGCCGAGTTCACGTTTTGCAAACTAAATAAACAAGTAGATAAATAACGAAACATTATGCATTTAGTGAATTCACCAAGGATCGAAAATTGTATTGAAGTAACTTACAATTTCATGCATTATTTAATTGGAAATGTAAAATTCCGCATAAATGTCTAGCCTGTTTATTACACACTATTGAGAACTGAATTTATTTTATTTATTTTCGAGCCACGTGGTTTGGCATCATACATTGGAGCTATTGTGTGATATTATAAATTACATATTGTTATGTGTATTTATTAACCACAATGGAACATCAAAGCTAATGTGTATTGCAATGTATAAAAATTGGGAATACGTCAATTTTTAAATAGAAGAAACAGTCAGCTATCTTCGAAATATCGTACAGAGCGAACGAATATCCGCAGAATGATAGTATATTGTATAAAATTGTATGCCATAGTGAAACGAATTACAAAGAACTACGCCAAACAAAGAACACCAATAATAATATATTTACGTGGAATTAGACAAATAATCCCATTACCCTTTGAAACAGTTTTTCTTTCACCTAACCTTCTATCACTGCATTTCCGTTTCGACGATTGGAGGTAAAGCACGAAACACATCGAAATTTAATAAATAACAGCAAACAAACGTAAGGTTGATTCTCATGATTAAGCAGCGAATCATTCCAGACTCCATACTCTAAAGGACTTTCGCGAAGAAACTGCGAGTAATGGATATTATCTTGAAAATATGATATAACAATATGGTCAGTCGATGTTCGCGTGGAAACGAGACGACGCAAATAAGGATCTTCTTAAATAAAAAGTAAATAAAGCGCGCTTTGTTATTTCGTGGTAGCATGAAAATAAATCGCAGCGAATGCAAAAAAAGGGAGAAGCAAACAGCGAAGAACTTGGTAAACGCATAGCCCAGCATCTGCGTAATCAACTTGCGAAAAAAAATCCTTCTGTTTCTTGGCGGGATTACTCGAGTATGGTCTACTTTAGTACGAGCATAAATGTCTTTCCTCTCGCACGCAAAAGAGAAGCAGTTTTAACAAACCTCTCGCGAGAACTCGCGGACAAAAACCGCGCGGCGATTCCAGCGAAGAAATAAATCCAATTCCGCGGACCACATTTCCGGGTAACCGCAACGACATACTAATTTTCTGGAAAAGCGAGCGATGTCCGGTTAAATCGCTAACCACGAAAAGTAAAACGCGCTTCGAACCAGTCGTTATTTGGATCGCGATAACATACGAACAGATTGTTAATGATTAAACGCTTGTTAGAGATTAAACAGGAATTTGAGGTAGTGGGATTTCATATGCTTTCTAACCGTTGCTGTACATGCTTTTACATTTTATAGGCAAATGAGGTCGTTTACATTCAAGCGTAATCTTTTTACTGTTCCAGGCTCGCAAAAAATTTAAAAAGGTTCTAGAATACTCATCAACACCTTTATCACATTATACGTATAACCGTTCATTAAATTAAATGTTTGAAACATTTTTCAATAAAAATAAAACTTCTCCTCGAAGAGATTCAAAGTTGAATTTTATCTATGGGAATGAAAAATACCAAAAAAGACGACACATGTACCTTATGTAATTATCAAAAATCTTGAACATTTCCTAAAATCAACATATACCCCTAAAACCATTGGAAATAAACTCAATATCGAATAGTAATTACCATTCAATCTGGATGAGACTCGTTGCTAAATTATGAACTCGGCAACCAGCCGAGCAATCGCATCACTGTACTAGCTGGGGGCTGAAAAATGCGGCGCAATCCCGATGGTTGAGCCGCCATTAACTGTTTGCGCGTCTTTTTCCTGTAACTGTGGGCCGACGCGCAACACCAGACCGCTTTGGACCTAATAAGCTGAACAATTCCCTGGACGGGCAGCCGAGGTATCTAACTAGCCTGGCGACCGGCGCACAACACCAGGAACAATGGCCCGCTGTGGTTACTGACACGCGGCCCGCGTGAACCGGTCCAGACTAGTTCGCCCGACAGCCCATTGACAGAGATATAATTAATGCGACACATATCCGCTGGTTGAATAGAGGCGCACGATGCAGGCTGACGCGTATATTCCATCGTGAAAGGATCCCTCATAAACAAGTAAGAGAGAACGAGAGAAACGGAGGGAGGTAGAAAGGTTGCGCTCAATAAACGGGCCATCGGGAGCCTTTCAACCCTTGACAATTCCTTCCCAGCCAACCCGCAAAGGATTATTGCTCTCCTAGGTTGGCTGGAAAAATTCGCCGAATCCATGTGAATCCTTCGCTGGATTCAGTCGACTGCGAATGAATCATCGATTATGAGAATCGAACGCGTTTCATTGAAAATCGGCTGGGAATTTTGTTAGAAAATGTTTTCGATAAGTGATTTTCAGAGTTATATGGCGGGCTTTTGGTTCCGTTTATAGATAAATAGTCGCGAGATGTTTCTCTAGGCTGGAGACTTGGGTCCACAGGGGTTATCCGCACGTATTATACTGACAAGGGTAAACGTTATGGTGGACTTGTTAGTGTAAAATAATTGAACGTAGAAAGGGTCGATCGAGGTATGGTGTAAGGTTTAAAGGGACTCGCGAGGCTGTTTAGTAAAATAACGTTATATCTAGTACACGTTTTGTAAAAGCAAATTAGTATGAGTAAACATAATGTCTGTCCTGTGCCCCATTCTACTTACTGGTAATATATCTGGTATAAATGTAATTGTGAATAATGCGCCGTCAGATCTTTGTCTACAAATACGTATCGATCGATTGTCCAATACAAACCAGAAGTAACTGTGAATCATTTAACAGTTTCTCATAGACGGTGATCGTCTTCGGCAGATCATACTACTATGGAAAGTTTGCGCAGGACATTCCGAACAGGTCGAAGTTTCCAAGTAAATGGTTAATATCGTTAATTGCGCTCCTGTTAATGATTAAGGTGAATTGCGACACGACTGAAAGCGCGATGACACGATCGAGTCGAAGACACCATTGGTAAACGTGTTAACGAGAAAACTCTTTCAAGCGAAGCTCGAGAAATTTGTCACGGCTGCAAACTACGATTTTTGCTCTTGTTGCCGTGGTAATTAGCTTCCAGTAAAACGGACCCGCTTAAAAATTTCAAAAGGCAAACGAGCTTCTTGTGATCTTCGCTCTTTCAACGACACCCTACCCGGAAGAAATTGCAAGGTACTTTGTAAATGGTACATTTGAAAGTTTAAGACTCCCTGAATACCTAATTATCAGCTAGCTACAAAAACTTCATCGTGTCTCTCAAACGAAGGCGTAGACGAAATTATATGATATCGAAACAATATCCGACATGACGAATATTATCATTGAAGGGACTGCAACGATGAAAGGACATCTCCACTTTCCAATAATTTGAGCAAAGCAATGAAAACCAATGCAAAATCAATGGAAATCAAATCACAATATTAAACTTTTGCACTGTTAAATATGAGAGCTACATCTTTCTTTCTCTTCCAAGAAATACAACTTAAATATCCCGGCTGTTTCTTTGTCATTGCTCAAGTGCTCAATCGTTACTCATTTAGTACTTGAGCGTAACTATATTTCTCTTAAAAAATTCGGAACTTCTCAAACTACGATGCAATACTGTTGAATTTAAACGTGTGGTTGATGTCAAATGATGTCTCAGTCATCGTGATAAATTCATCTGCTGGAAATGATTCCTTTTGACGATCCAAAACCATTGTACTGAATATAACAGAATACCCGCGCAAATAAATGAAGAATAAAAAAATTATGTCAGGACGAAGATTAGTAATCTAAGGAACTTTCTTAAATAGACCAATCGGGGATCAGCCAAGTTATATTCTGAAGAACCGAATGACAGGGGAGAAATAATCGAATCTGTCGCATCAACCAAGCACCATTGAAAATTACCGTCCGAAGTTCCACGTTGTTATCGCTGTTAAGTGAGATATTCGAGTATTATGGAAGGAAAACCAAAGATGGAGCCGTAATGTCAGCGACGCGACGCTCGGTACAGGAACGCGCGTATCGATTCCGAGTCCACGAGCAAGACCGGTGGCGCACAAAGTAACTGGCAAAAACCGTGGTTGACTGCCTGGTTTGCAGATGGTTTACGCGGATAAGATGAAAAAGAAACGCCAGGAATAGGGAGCAGAAATCGAGCGAGTAGAAGTGAATCGCCCGATCGAAAAAAAAAAAACGTCCTGGGATATTTCTTCGCCTCCCTCTTGGATGCCTTCCTCAGGACCTCGCCTCGCCATTACAGCCACCCCTGTGCGAATAAATTTCCTATAGATCCCCCGTGTTGCCTCTAATGCCTACGAGAGATTGCCAGGCGCCCGGATTCCTCAGCAAATGCATTTTTCTCCTAGGATTAGCTTCTCTTCTCGTCTGAACGATTGTGACGCTTCGAGGGATCTTTCGTCTGCTCGCGTGTTTCAGGTCTTTCGATCTTTAGATACGAAGTAAAAGGTCTTGAACCCTGCCCTCAAAAAATATAATACATAGCATATTAAAAACTGTAGATGCAATATTTATAGACGGATCAAACATACAGAGTACCAGGTATCCGAAAGTAGAAGAAGAAAGCGAATGAATTAATTAATAATTGTGGAAATTCAATGGACCGGGGAGTTAGTATTTTTTCGGTGTTGTCGAAGCTATTCGAAAGATTTAATTGATGGTTATACACAGCGGACGTGCTTTCACGTCGCGTATGCGCGCACGTGTCCATTCATAAGAGGCCTTTGATCGTACGTTATAAGAGCAGAAACTCGTTTCTCCCAGTCGGCCATTGTAGAGAGGTCGATCGTTATCGCGGAGACGTATCCGTGTCGAGGTTGTCCATATAGATTCAGCCTGATCCGGTATCTTAACACATTAAGTACGGTACTCTTCAAACTTGCTCTCGTGACCCTACATTTTTTAACACGTTAATATACTTAATATACTAATATACTGCACGACTGCATTGTTTTAAAGTAACGTAAGTAACGTTTACGATTTGATTGTGTCTGTAAATCCTGTGAGATGTACGAGGATGATATAATACAATATATTAAGATCCATCTCGGTAAATATATTAACTTCGATAAGAACAGCCTCTAATGCATTCAGATATCAGAATGTCGTGCTGATAATGGGATCGAGTAGACATTCCAATACATATTATGAATAAAAATGTGATTAAACACAAAATTTACAAAAATTTAATTAAGCAAAGTTTCCTTTTTATCGTAATTGAAATAATAGGAAACGTTATGTACAGATACTGAGCACCCGGTCAAGGTAGCTTATAATTAAACGCGAAACAATTTGAAAAATTCGCAAATAAAACTAACTTGCGTGCTATTATACAACACGGAATACTTAAACAAAGCAGGGAATGATTGTTCTATTACTTCAATAGGAGTCCTTTTATCGTAAACTTCCACATGTTTGCAGAAGAAAACTTTCCAGAGTAATATTATTTTGTTTTTGTTTCGTTAACAAATAACAACCTATCGATCGAAATGCTCGAGAGACAGAGTGATCTTTCCACAATTTAACCGACGAAATAAGGAAAAGCAAGTAACTTCATAGCGTGACGAACGTTAAGTTTTTACCGGTGACATACCGCCGCAAAACCATGTTTCCGGCCTTCGTGTAAAGTAATACAAACTCGAAATTTCTTTTGCTTGTCGTTGTTCTTTCCACCAACAACGAGGTGATCCTTTTGTCTAATTATGATTCTAGAATGCTCCGATACACGAGCATTTCAATGAAAAAATATTTCTACGTATAGGTTTGCTTAAATTGCATGTTTTCTTTTCTACGAATTTTTAACAAATACAAACAGAAAGCGGTAGTTAATCTTGAAATACCTATGTTAGAATGTCGAAATCATTTTTGAATTACGTATTTAAGTTTCTATTAGAAAATATATTTTCCTTTTTTAGCTGTTGAATCTTTTAAACGTATTGGAAGTCCAATATTAACTAGATACTCGGTAACAACGATATCAAATTAAATATCAAACAGCGACAGTGGAACAACATCGAACAACGTCAGACCAAACGCGTATCAACAAGGCCAGTTCTAATTATTAAAATCACAGCTTCAAACGTGCCTATTCTCGGCCGCTATTATCTGACAGCAGTTGTTTGGAGGATCATTAATTTAAAGCGACGAACATTGTCAAATGCAATTTCGTGTAGACGATAGTCCGCCAGAATGTTATTAATAGAACAGTATCAATAATCAAAACCGCTTGACGCGGCCATTCGTGATTCTACTACCGTATAAACTCTGCACTTTAAACACGGAAGAAAGTTACTCCTCGACTATAGTAACCACCGTTAATACGTCTGTACTTCGCTATACCAATTGCTTTTTAATTGACAATAAATTGATCAGCTAAATCGAGATTAAATGCAAACGGTGGATCGAATAGAACTTAAATTTGTTTCTACCTTAATTTATAAGAACTATAGCCAACGAAACACAAGGAATTCCACGCAATAAAATTTTGAAACAATTAAAATCATAATCCTTTAGACTAGAATAATGAATAAAACAGCTCGAAACTTATTCTCTCGTGTACGTACATATCGTCTTCAAGTTCTCGTGCTTCACTATCTTTCAAATATTCTGAATTCCTCAAACCCCCCAAAAATGAATTTCAGAAAAATCGCTGTCCTTAAACGTCAAAAGTCCTTGTATCTCCAAAAATGTGTCAAATTACTTATTTAAAGGATACGAATTTCAGTTTCTGTTCGATTTTATAACTTCAGGAAATAAACCGATCAACTCGAATTTTTCTTTTCTGAATATCTACAATTTCTTTACCGCAAGAAGGTAATATAAGTAATGACAAATTCTAATGTAAATTTTCAAGAATACTGTTTTTCAAATCTCATCATTCTCTGCACTGAAATTTATGATCTTAATCAGTATGGCTTCTGAACGGTTCAATACCCTCTTACCAACTATCTATGTATACAAGTAGCGCTTTGTAAATGTCGAGAAGATTACGCTCACGCAATAGCCAACACGAAGTGAATTCCAGAGGACCCCGGTTCTGTAATCATAGAGTTTCCCAAAAGTGGAGCAGACGATTAAGCGGGATCCACGTTGCAGAGAATCGTGAAGCCCGGTAAGTTTCATTAACGTGTCCCCTGCAAGATCCTTACGCGTGGAATGAGCCGGTATGCCCGGTCGAGCAATAAATTAGTGGCATGTTAAACGAGCCACCTTAGCGACCGTAGCAACGGCACCGTTACGCGATATATCCCGTAAGCGGATGTGTCGTGCACAACCACGAGATCTTGGACGATGGATGGCCGTACCGATACGTGCGCACCTAACCCGTCCTTAACGCTGCCCGCCGGCAATAAAGAGCGCAAAATCGTGTTCCACCCGCGTTATTAATGCGGCGAACTATCGCGACGAGCATCGTTGCACGACCAATGCTCTGTCTTCCTTTCGCGCCCTTTGCTCGCGCCTTTACACCCTTATACCCATCTATCTGTCTCTCTCTCTCTCTCTCTCTCTCTCTCTTTCTTGTATCACACAGCTTTTTCCAGCGTTCTCTACTAGCTCTGCCACTTCGTCTCCTTTTTCTAGCTTCGCAAGCGAATTTTACGATTTATTAACCCTTAAGTTGGATCAGAAACAACCCTTCTACTCACCAGGTAATAACTCGTTACCAAGATCAAACGCGCGCTAGTCTAATACAATTGAATCTCTTTTCGCGTGAACATCTAACATGTAGCTCGATACATGTCGCGTGTGTATTAGAAAAATGATTGAACTCTGATGGGCGTGGTTCCTGTGTTTGACGGAGGATTTGGTAGGAGGATTGCGAAAGAAAATCGCTATCCGCGTGTAGGTTTACGGTGCGTTCGTCGTATCTGATTATGAGTCGTTGAAACTATTTTGACTATTTCAGAGATCAGTTACCAAGACTCTGGTGATAGTTTGCTAAATTAACATCATCGTTATGGATCTTATTACTTATAGAAGAAAATATATTAAGATTTATGACTTATAACTTGCAAAATTTCGCTAATAAGCATCAACATGATGTGTCTTAACTGTCTTACAAATTTTAAACATTTCCTATTGAAACGAACGTACAGAGTTCAAAAATTCCTTATATCTCAGCTGCATCAGAGGACCTTTAAAACGTCGAGGAACAAAAATTTGCAATTCCTAAAGGCAGAGCTCGTATCGTGTCCGCGTTGACGCTTTGAAAACAGGCGTTTAAAGTGCACGCTAGTAGTTGGAACGGTTCTCGTCCTGTTGGAAGGCGAGCACTTGTCGGCCATGGAGATCTCGAGGCGATTTTCGAGCCGTCGCGAAATTCATCGGCGAACTTATCCGTGGAAAGGTTGACGAGAATTTTATAGAGGGCCGCGTGCACGCGCCATGTCAAACGCGTCTCATGCATATTCAGGAACTTCGTGGCCGATGAATGGCGGGCAAGTAAGGGTGGGGGCGGGGGAGGAGGAGAATGGAAAACGAACTCGTCAGAAATATGTTAATGCGATCCAGTCGCGCCTCTCGAAATTTATAGGTCGATTCCAGAGCTTGTCGAATGGAAATCGGAACGGGGCAACTGCCACGATTGATGTCCGTGAAAATAACAAACTCGAACTCGCAGTTACCGCATGTTTATGAGCTAGTCCGGATACCAGTCAAGCCGTCAAATCAATCTATTCCGCCGCGTAATTCCCCGGAAACGTCATCGGCCACTCGTTTAAATGGAGCGCAGTTTCGACGAAACTGTTTGATTCCTGCTGCGTACCCCTTTCGAACGGACCCGTTCAATTTGCTGTTTCAAACGTTTCGATAGAACGTCAGCTGCGTGTGATATATCACGGATACAGTGGATATAGTTGATCGCAGGAATGATAACTTTTACCTTGTGTAACTGCGGGTACATTTTGCATAGCTCGAGGAAAAGAGAATGTTAATTGACCAATTCATTTAACATGATATCTAGGAATTCATGATTATTTCGTAACAGTTGATGTCAGTCTATGCTCTATATGTATAATAATTTTCAAGCTGTATTTGTAGTAACATCGAGAGTTAATTATTGTAATCGTACGGGCTTGTTGCTGACAATCCTTCTTCTATCAAGTAAGCAGACATCGATACTGTTATTCCAACGTTTTTCTGTATATTCAACAATGGATTCCAGATGAACTCAATTTCGCAATTTCCAAAAGCTTTCAACACGAATGAAATCTCTTCGCCGGCGGCAACGTGTGCGTTTCGTCACGAATCTCGAATGCAGAAGTATTCTGGAAACCAGAATTCGATACCGGTAGCATTCTCGCGTTGGGACCCACGTTAATTACACCGACGCTGGGTACAATGCGCGCTCGTGGTCGCAATTAGCGTTGGCGCGCGTCGTTAATAACGCAGGAACGGCGAGGAAGCGCGTAATTCGACGTCACCGGTCGCTTGTGCGCGCCCGTTGACTCTCCCAGGGCGCTAGACGTCATCGGTCGCCGCATCACCAAATGATCAGCGTCGCAGCTTGCAAATAGAAAACAGCCTGATGTGTGTGTGAGAGAGAGAGGGAAAGAGAGAGAAAGAGAGAGAGAAAGAGAGAGAGAAAAAAAGAAGGAAAGAGAGAAAGAGAGAGAGAGAGAGAGAGAGAGAGAGGGAGCGAGAGAGATTGTCTAGGAACGGTAGGTCAAGGACAACGACGCTATATATGCTCTCAACAGGATGCTCTCGATCCATCAACCCCACGCTACCCTAACCTCCACGAAGTGGTTACCATGGAATTCCCACCTGATTCAAACGGACGCTCTTTTCTACGCGATTAGCCAGTATTTCCATGGTTGAGCACGATGTTATCGGATATGTTGGAAATGACAGAAATGTCGATTGAAAACAGTAAATTCCTCTTGTATAATGGGACAGATGATTTGATTTAAACTAGATTTAGCGATTGGTTCGATTTATCGAAGTTTTGAGATTAAAGTAAGTATTTATAGGGGTTGATATGAAAAACAAGATTTTATGGTGAGTTGTTGGTACGCGAAGATGTATATTGGTATTTGAAAGTGTCGATTTGGAAGTTAGTAGTAAAACTGAAATATATTCTTTGCGAAAATAAGATCTCTTTTCGACTTTTACTCTATAGATGATTTTCGAAAGAGTATCAATTTAAAGAGTAAATCAATTACACGTTTCGTACATAATTCGTAAAATACTCTAATTTTATGGAATATTTGTTAACCTTTGTGTCGTGTAGAAACTCGACGATACATTTCAAAGACCGATATATTTACCTTCCCCGAACAGTTGCGTTTGAAACGTCAACCATTCGTTAAGAATCACGATTACAGTCGTGCGCAAGCGTGTTCTAATCATCGGAAGAGATGTTGTGAAGTTGCCAGGTTGTCGTCGTATGGATCACGGTCGTCGTGGAGTAGGAACTTCTGAATAGTATCGAAATGTTACTAATTTGTTGGTTAATGAGTTAACGCGACCGTAACGAACCGCAACCGCTTGAATCCTCGGCTCGGTTCGCACGCTTCAATGAACCGATTGCGCGGAGGAAATTTGTTCGTCGACGATCAAATCGAAACTAGCTGCAAAGCTGGAAGGTAAACAAGAGACGCTCTGCGAATTGTTCGACAACCACTTTCTACCACGTGAAACGGGCCGGTTCACAATGTGCGCGTAAATCGCCACAAAATTCGTTCCAACATGCGTATACCGGCAACAGGAATTCACGATTGTTCTTCGATGGTCGAGCGAGTACAGTTAAAAAAGGAAAACAGGATACAAACTGTATGTTATGGTGAAAGTATAAAATCGATGTCTACTTGTTACTTGCTACCAAGTTTATACACGCATGTATATATATATATATATATATACGGATTTTTCGGTAGTGGTATTAGAAAATAAAACGTGTCGATGCTCTGGTAGCAAATACGTGCATTCTTGTGTTGGTATTTTAACTAAATAAAGACGCATCTACAGGAATACAATATTTTTGACGGATAAGCAAGTGACGTATAGTTTGTAAAAGTTTTAGAAACTATTGCAGATATATTTCGAGCAATTTCGTAATTTAATAGCGAATATGTATAATTACGAAATTTTACGCTTTTACCAAAACATGCGCGGTTGCAACTCACTCCGCGAGAAGCGAGTTCGTTTTTATTTCCACTGAATCATGCAAGGGCACCGTTAAGCCCAGTTACACGCGAGCATAGGGGCATACATAAACTGACGTATACTACTCGAACATTAATGATCCTTAAAGTAAGGTTCCGTTTTTTGTTCATACGGGATCTATTAACAACTTGCGCACTAGCCTTTTAACCATTCATTAAAGAACGAATATTTATATAATATGCAACTATGGCTAGTTTGATATGTGTAAAAGATACAGAGTTTTCATAAACGCCGCTGAGCATGCTATGAAACAAAATGCACAACTTCGACGTGAAAGTTTTTTTTTACGAAATAACTAATCTTTTATTTGTAAATGTATATGTTTTCGTTTTATTAAAAATTAAAATATAAAATAAAAGGTTCTACTTCTATTAAAACAAAATAATTAAATAAAATAAATAAGTTATTCATCAGCAAGGTTATTCATCGAATCAGTGTTGGTTCCTTCAATTATCAAATTTCATCAATACCTAGCATGAAAATTCGGGGACAACCGTCGTCCTACATAAATATGAACGAACCCTAACACTGTGACCGAACACTGCGAAATGCAATTGAATCGATTAAATATAATCACCGGCCGATTGGTAATTACATTAATGAAGTGCACAAAGCAATTTCGCCGTGGCGTGAAACGATATTTTGTATTTGCGATGGCCGTGATAATTGCCGGATATCGTTCGTATTGACATTCCTTTATTACCGGAGCGCGTTCGCGCGTCCGCTCGTTTCACATTTGGGACAATTTTCACGATGAAAATTCGTACATCACTGTAACGAACCTTTGCTAATCGTAATTACCGATCGGACGGTATAATTTAAAATTAACCACGCGTCTCGACGAAATTTCGTCATACACGGTTCACTCGCGATGTTTATCGTAAATCCTTGTTCAGATTCGAATAACTTGATTAATAAAATGCAGTGTAGAGACGAAATTAATAATAACTACAGTCGCGGATTACAGAGGACGGTCGTTATTCATCCGGTGTCAGGCCAAAAAATACGAAACGGCGTGACGCAGGTACCGATCTTTGGCCCCGAAACGATCATCTCCGTTCGAAAACAGTTCGGCAATTTCGCCGATGGACAACGATTACGAAATTCGGTTACGCTCGTAATGGAGGGGCGCTGGCGCGCTCTCATCCAGTCAGGTAGGAAATACTAATGCCTGATCGCGCGCCGATCGCAAATTGATGACTGTAATTTTAAATTAACTCGGTATCTTTAACGTCTACTTTTACACCAGGCCTGGTACGGGCATTATATACATTACGTATCGAGTGCATCGAAAGGGACTTAATGCGATCGCGAACAGACCGCCATTACGAAATTCACTTACCTTCATTACCCAGAGGGGAGGCTAACGAACGTAAATGAATACCAAAACCCCGATCCCTAATCGCGCATTGACCCTTATGCAATTTAAAACGGACTCGACCTGCGCCTTCCACGATCTTCTTCCTTCTCTCGACTCGCCTCCGGAACGAAACCTATGCGCGCGGTCGAACGCACGATCGAGCACACTCCACCCCCACCGTCTTCCCAAGGTACAAATTTAATAACATCGGCCACGATTATAAAATTCAGTTAGTCGTCGGTCGAACGTGGCCGTGGTGAGTTAACGAAGGAGTCAAGGCGACTCTCGTTGTATTCCCGTAGCCGGGTCTCGAGAGGGACCCGGAATTATGGTGAATCGCCTTCGAACGAATCCCCGACGTAATCTACAATCCGACTAAAAATTAGGTTCGTTAACCGGCCGAGAAGAAAAGCCACGAACTACGAGTCGTGGAACGATGGAATAGGAAGAGAAAGAAAGAGAAGGACGAGCTTGGGCGGAAGGGTGCCTTTAATTAAATCGCATCGCCTTGGCGAGAGTACCGCGTTAAGGGGAAACTGGGGGAGAGTTGGATGGCGAAGACTTTCCAGACCACGAAAATCTTTCGACCTGCTCCACAGATCGCGCCACGATTCGACCGGTATCCACGACTCTGAATTCGGCTTTTCCACTTGGCTTCCTGCAGCTTCTTTTGTCCCTCCTCGGCCGAGAGTAGCCGGCCCTTAACGACCCAAGCCAGGTAACAACGTCTCCTTGCCGCTTCCTGCCTTATTTCACGCTCGTTATTAATTTATTTTAATTACACAAACCACCAACTCACCGGTAATCATCAATTATTGCATACTACCCGCGGCCGCGTGTCTGCCTCGCATTACATCCCATCAGACAGCCCATTCCATAGATTTGCTGTTGCTAGCACGACCGACGAGGTCTTCCTCTCATCCACCAATTACGCGGGTGGAATAATCTCCGCGGGTTTTTACGTGTAGCCTCAGGATAGGCAAGGAACGGGGAAAGACGGTGGAAATCGACTGATCGAAGACCAGCTCCTCGCTGCTTCCGTGAGAAAAGTTTAACGGGGTCCTCGAATGCCTCGGAGGGACCGCGTGTTTTGCATAACCCGAGACAAAGATCTAAGTACTTAATACTCTATAACACTGTGTGACTTGGAAGTTGCATATTCATGTATCTATTTTCTTTTAAATTTTATTCTATTTCGTTAACGTCATAACAGTGCATTTAATAATATGACATCGTACTAACGCTAAATTATGTATCATCCAACATCTATCATGAGAATACTTAAAAGCCTAGAAAATACAAATATTACGGTCGCGTGTAAGTGCGACCAATACATATTTAATTCCATATCTGATACAAAACGAAAACAATTCGATGATCCGCAATATAATTAAAATCCTCGATCCAATTAATCACAGAACGCGCAGATTTCTTCTCTTTGGCCTTAATACACTGAACTGTCATCGCTGGCAACAGATCGTTAAAACTGTGCGTGAATGATCGCAACTGTATGCACCGGGTGCAGGGTGTCACACGCGACCCCTCCGTAGCGGCGTCCTAGCTACGCATTCGCGATGACAGCGATGACAAATGATCCCGTTGTTCTTAAATAATTGATCGTGGTCGCGTTTCCTTCTTTTTCCGTGCGACAATAAGCCCCGCAGTGGTGAAAACCTAGTGTCCGGGGGTTAATGTATGGTCAGATCGTTATCGATTGTTCCCGGTAGTTAAGCGGTTGCTGGTTTGCTCGCGACAGGGAAACGAGAGCCGATTTATGGAGGGATAGATTACGTTTAACCGATTTCGGTTAATTGTTATACGCCGATGAAGAGCGAGTTAACTCCTTTGTGCCGGCGACGCGAATTGGACCCGGCTCTCGACCAGTCTGGAATTAATTTTGTTTGTCCGGCCTCTAGATGATAAATGTCACGTTGATATTAAACGACTCAGCGTATCGTCGTTTTTCATGTAGCGAAACCTACAGTATGTTTGCGCTACGTAAACACTACGTGGCATACGCCGGAGATAAAACGCGTTGAAAGAAAGCGCTTCAGTTCCCTTTCGAGGAAACGTGAATTTAAGATGACGTTAATAGAGATTGGGAGTCCGCTGGAATTGGAATTTTTCTGGAAATACTTTGATAACCTAGAAGTATTAAAACGTTCTGGTACCACATGGATACCATCTGTGGCTCGTGGTGATCTTATTGCACGAATAAAAATATGCTTCGTTTATACTGTTCAAATAAAATAAACATAAAAGTGAATCGCTGCCTAGAATTCAATTTAAAATGATATTTTCCTCTCATTAATTGAATTATATCTATCTTTGAATAATCTAATCGAATGGATAAAAGAGGTGCTAAAAAAGCCAACTTCCGACAAGATCAATCTCCTTCCAGCAGATAGCTATAAAGTGAGAAATTGCGTTGGAAAGAAAAAAAGGCAGGAAGAGCTTCGTTCGTTAAAACTGTGCGCACACCTACGATCCGTGAAACATACCTGACCGTGGAACAAGAAAGGCCCTGTACGTGAGATAACAGTCAAAGTCCGGTCAGGTGTGTATGTTAGGCGGGACAGGCTTGCCAATCACACGTCCGTCGACGCAACGCTTCCGAGCAATTAACCGGCGAACCCGCCGGCCTCCTTCGTCGTTTCGATCAATCTGTCAACGATCGATCTGTTCCTCGCCTATTTCATACCGAATATATACGAGGATCAACCATAAACATCACGGTGAAATACAGAAAGAAAATGAAAGGTGAATATACAGGCTGTTCCAGGATGGATGATTTATGGATATTATTCTACGTACAAAAATAAATCGAAAGAAAGAAATAACATACTTTTTTTTAAGATCTTGTTTTCAAGAAAATCGTGATTGAAAATTCGTATACGCATTGAGCGTAATCATTGGAAACTCATGGACGAGACCTGCTTTAAACTCGATTTATTCTAGAAACGAGGTCTTATCATTGTTCGTAGCACAATCTTCGTATTCCATTCGCTCTGTAACATCTGAAGAATGGAAAGGAACAGATGGAAGAGCGACGATCGCGAACAATTAACGCGGCTATTTACGTAATTTTCGCTACATTTCTAATGGAATTATTTCCCAGTCCTGATTGGTCGACCACATCTACAATTTTATAGACACACGTGCGTACATACAAATCGTTTAGACGATAACTTGATCATCGTTGAGCACATTATCCAATTTAATTACCTTGCATCGCGTGGCGAATTTAATTTCGACGTACATCAAATTTCAGCATTTATTTTAGGTAGCGTTGAATAAATAATTTTAAATGGTAAAGCAATGCCCCCATCACAAATCCGTGAATGTTTCCTATCCGACAGATTTAAAATACAGATGCATAGGTTTTAAAGTTACATCCGTTTCTATGCCATCACGACCGTTTTACGCCGGGCTTTTTAATTAAATTTAAAAGTAACGACCGAGTATTTTTGTGCTAGAATTAAAGCTAACGCATCCGGTAAAATGCACGGCGTTTAAACGTGAGAGTTTTAACCGCAACGTGTGTTCCATAAAAGAAAATCGTTGATGATATCTATTCAAGCTGCTCGACTTGTAATAAGAGTAATTAGTAATTGCAGATAGTGCCAGACGTTCTGTTATCAAACTTGTTACTTGTAATGTTAACATCGATGTTTTACTCGATAATCTATTCTTTCCTCTTTACCTTAGATTTAATCTTGGACTATCACTTTAATCGAACCTATGTAGTTTCTTCGTTTTTCAATGTCATAAAAATAAATACAATCTGTATCTCGAATTTCTCGATGGAAGTGAAGGCTCCTCGAATGGTTCGGATTCGGGTGCGCGCAAGGGAAGAACAAGAGAAGAACAAGAAACATGGAACAGTTCACGGGCCGAGAATATGACAGAAGCCATTAATCGTGGCGTTTTACGGGAGCACACAACCGACGGGTGAAAGCCGCACAAAAGGCGAATTAATTCGGCAAATTTATTGCCTGGCAGCTTGGATACCGGTCGAAATCGGCCGGTGGCACGGGTAGTACGCGAAAGGACGCGCGCACAAACCCTTGCCAAGAAACCTTTGACACCGAAACTCGCGGACTGGCCCGAGCACCACTAACCATGATTTATGATAATTACACACCGCTGCCAACTGTTTGAAAACTGTCCATCGTTCGCAATCAGCTGACCGCGATGCTCGACATTCGACTCGCGCCGTCTTGGGCGTCGCTTAATGACTCCAGGAATCGTGCCTGCTTCCGAGAAGAAGCCGCCGCAGACGCGATGTCTTCTTCGCTTCCGTCCAGCTTCTCATATTTTCCTCCTTTTGCCGACCAGTTCTGTACGCGATATTAATCTTGCCACTATCTTCATTTCGATACTTTTTTGTTCGGTGCTTCGGTATTTTGGTGATTGAGATCGTGGTATGTCGAAGATAAAATTATTTAGATTATTTAAAAGCTGAATTAAGCTAGGATAGTGAGGTCAGTGGGGAAGAAAAGTCATTCGAACTTGTTCGAAGGTGCAATGAGCTCACAGAGGGAATGGTTCTAGGGTATCGTAATGAAGAAGTTTAAATGCGTTGTGTTTGGAAATTTAGTTAACTGTCTGGCTCGTTAACGTGCCGCTACGAACGTAATTAGTGGTGCGGGAGTGAATTAGAGGAACACTTAGCGACCACCTCTTAGCATGCTCAACGTGGCTTAACGGAATAACCATTCGCGTAAATAACATTCGTGTCACTAAACTTAAGAATCAAGCAAACAACTGTTCCTACAGATTGCTGATTTTTTGAAATTAACATTTGACGAAATCTTATGTCTTTACAGCAGTGGGTGTCCAAAAAATCTGACGATATTCTGCAACACTTATCGACGTTTCTGTTCCATCTCGTGATCATACGTCCAGCCAAATGCTTAATATTATTTCCAACGAAAGTAAGAGTTATTTCGGAAAAAGAAATTAAGGGTCGTTAATCTAGTTTTCCAATCATTCCATTATTAAATAATATTCGTCTCTATAAATGCCTCAATTACAGATAACCACGGGTCGATAGGAAGTAAATTATCCATTACTGGAACAAAAACAAATCGAAAAATCGTTTATGTTCCATTATACGCCACGTCGACATTATTCAACGAGCATGATTTCTGCACGGCCGATTTCGCGTGTCGCCACGAGTCGCTTCTTACCATAACAACCAGGACGGCATTAACACTTATCTCGAAAGCTTTGATGTACGAATTAGAAACGTGAACCAATTATTCAGCGGAGATGAACAGTTTTCCGTGGAGCTCGCAGCTCGATTAACCGGACCGTGGTTCGGTCAAGTGCATCATTAATCTATGACACGACTCGTCAGCGTCCAATGAATGAACGTCGAAAGTTGACCACCCTGCCCGGAAGACGGCTGGTAACGGCTGTTAAATCGACAATTGCTCGTCCCTGGGAGCACCGTGGATGCGCTAATGATTCCCAGAAGTTCCACGGGAATATATCCCGACTAATCGCCTTATGTTCAACCACCAGAACAAAACCAAAGATCGAATAACTCACGTTCGACGCGCCGCGATGTACCTTGCGACATTTTTGTCATCGATTAATTTGACTTACAGCTGCTCCAGAATATACAGTGCACGTGTATTGAAATGATTGCTAATTATATTAAAACTTGTTCGATTATGATTGGATCATTATAGATGACGGACAACCTAAAGAATTCATCATTCCTAGTATATTTATGTAATACATCCTGGCACTTTCAATGATTATAGTGTTCATCAGAATTTTGAAGTTGGATGTTGTTTCGAGGGTTTCATAGCGTCTATACAATTTTTGTTGCATAAAAGAAGTATATATTTTTCTGTAATTTTGAAATTGTTGGACAGTTGTATTACTTTCATTATGTAGAAGATGGTGATCGTAGTTTTATAATCCTCGTCATTTTACAAGATCCATAGGCTGACAGAACCTATAAATTTGTGATAAAGATGCGTGGATGAGAAATACATTTCACGTGCATTTTTTTAATAAATTCATAGCTACACCGCTTCATCGTTTTAATTGCATATTAAGTTGAGGAATGGACTGACTTGTTAGGAAGTAACAATTTAAACTGAGTAAGTTTGACATTCAAAATTCGTATTCAATTTTGGAATTTAAAATTTAAATTGCTGTTGAACTTTAATTACCTTACTCTCAAAGTAAAGGAATTAGTATTCGTTTTTCGGTTAGAGTTAGAATGTCGAGTGTAATAACGATGAAAGTAACAAGTATTGTCTGGTATACAAAGATTTGCGACTCAATTCCTTTTACGGCACGTAAAGGTCCGTCTGACAGAGCTATTTCCGTTTTTCAACTGACCCATTTTTTTTGTGGAGCAAGAGTCTGCGTGAAATGCAACCTTTCAAGAAAATGGAGTCGAGGATTTGTTCCAATAACCGGTTCCATTTCTTAGGCTCGACGAAACATTTTGCAACTTTAGTGCCTATTTTCTCTTTCTCTTTATTTGCCTTTTAGTTTACTTGTTACAGTTTGCGCTGCTGTAATTCACAGAACAGATACCTTGTTTTCAAACGGAACAATGTTGAAAATAATACTACAAGAAGAACTAATCTTCTTTTCAAAGGAACAGAAAATAAACTTCAAAACTATCATTACTATTATATATAAACGTTTTTCCCGCTTTAACGCCTTTGACGTGTGTATATCAGAGTGTACTTATACATCAAATAAGTATATATAATCGTATTTCTATTCCTATCTTCTGTTTCAGTAAAAGACGACATAAATTTTGTCAAAGGCGAACTTGCCAAAAACCAAAAATATATATTTCTGGTGTTAAATAAAGAACCTTGCGGTCTCGGAACATGTCACTTTTGCCATAAATTTTCTTCGTTGCACTTTGACTGGTACAAACTCACTCCCAATTAACGATCTCTGCTTTTTCAGATTAAATTTGCGGGTCGTCGTCCTTCGCGTGATCTTTTTTTCTCAACTCGAAACGAATTCGTCACGGTTCGAAGGTTAAATAGGGAACAGGGCCGTTCGTACGTATCCAATCGTTTCCTGTTCCTGAGCGGCGAATAAAACTTTCGCTCGCGGAAAAGCGGGCATTCCAAGGAAATCGGCTTCCTTCGCTCAAGCCGCGAAAAGTGAGCAAACATAAAAAAACGTTAATCAACTATTTCCATTTACGCTTCGAGTGAATCGGTTCGTCGCCGTCCCGGTCAAAGAATTTCAATTGAATCAGAGGATTAGTGACGGCGATGGTAGATGGAGACGAGGCGAGTTCTTTTTATTTCTCCGTAGGCACCGCGTGCCCTCGTGTCCAAAGTAGGACGCTCTTTTCACGAGCAAACGCTCCAAGCAACGACTGGAAAAGGCCATTGAAAGAATTTTCATGTGCTGGCAATCGATACGCTTCGCTCTTTTGCAAAGAACAACGCTACCTAAAGCGACGTTGTTTGACAAAACATAGGATCCGTTGCAATTGTAGTGCAAACCTCGTGTAAAAATATCTGATTAGATTTGAGGATTTGTAAAAAAAAAGTATGGAAATCTTCCGGACAAGAAACATTACAATATTCAACTAACAATGCGAATCGTGAATAAATAAATCTCTTTGACTTTTCGTCCATCACAGAATAGGGTCTAATCATGGTCATAACGGACTTATGCGAATTTTAAATGTCAGGTCTCCAATTACAAAATTACTCAAATTTAACAAACAACAGTCGCTTACTTGCTTTATGATACACTAAATGTTCCAAGCAAAACGTTATTTCGTTTCGGGACTAAAGTACTACGCAGCGTTATTTATCGAAGTATATTACAACCCTATGGATGAAGTACATCCTAGTAAATGACGCACATCCTTTCATCTGGAATGGACTTTGGGCAATGTTAAATGCACTGTAAATAGGAACGAAACGTTATGTGGTACCAGTTCGAATGTCCGACAGTATTTGTAAACATCATATTTTCTTTCCAACCGAAATATACGCAACTTCATCTGTTATTTATACAGTTCGCTTCATTATTCCGTGACCCCACAAAAGAATTCTCAGTAAACTGTTACTCGTGAAACGAGCAAGAAACATATTTACGTATGCAAAGGTATTTTCATCAACGATCAAGCTTCCATTTGTTTCTTTCGAGAATTCCTACTTGTCGCTACCTACACGCAACAACAGTTAATACTTCAACGATCTGGATGTTTCTTGCGAACAAAACGTTCACGCAACGCGTTACCGTCTGCTTCGTTTTTTCTCTTTAATTACTGGTCATCGAGTAGAAGAAAGGGGCCCGGAAGTTCCTCAATTAACCAGGCCTACTCGAGGTGAAGGTCGAATATTTCTGCTCTCCCCTATGACCGTATATCGCTACGACGGCCACGATTCCGCGAAAGTTCACTATGTCCGTGCGTCCACGTTGCTCCGTTCGTACGTAATCTATCGTTGATGAGCACGACGGATCGGTTTCTTGCTTCCAAGACCCTCTCCCCTCTGAGTGATTATGGCAAAAACTGGTCGAACCTCTCGAACCGAAACCGACGACGCAGTCTCTGAGCGCTTGTTAAGAGATCACCTCTCTCTACCTTCGATCCGGCCAACATCGTCATGCGTTGCCTCTCATGCTAATAGTTCTCGTTTCTTTGCTCCCTCCGGGGACCACATCGTGTAGCAAGGTCGTTCTGCAACTTCCGTGAGTACGTGACGCTGCTTTTTGTCAACAGAGTCTCTCAGGATACTGGATTGTGTAATAGCCTCCGGCGGACACAGGTAGAGCCGCGAAATTGGTGAAACGGAACAGTTTACATTCGCTACTAGGAGGATTTAAGCGTGTGAATTGATAGAAATCTAACGAGGATCGGAAATTTCCATAGTTATAGGCTGAGGTAATATCTTCATAATGATTGAGGAGCTGGCTGTGTTATCTGTGGTACTGGAATTCCGTTTTCTTGTTGTCCTTGCGTTGTTCCTTCTTATTGCGGACATTCCCTTTTCGTATCCTTACACTGCTTTCTTTATTGGAATTCCTTTTTGCTGTCCTTGCACTGTTCTTTGTTGTCGGAATTCTTCATCCTTTAGGTGACCGAGTCCTTCCGTTGGTAGAATTCAACTTTGAATCCCTTCTATGGTGATATTCCATATGAATATAAATTTTTCTAATTACACATTCTATTTTCATTGCGGTATAGTGTACATTTTCCACAACTAATTTACGATGATACGATAACGAAATAGAATTTATTACACAGAGATGTAATTTCATCGAAATACCCTTCCAATCGATCTAAATACGCAATTTCAATCTTTTCAATCGAATTCTCTTTTCAATTCAATTCGAACTAACAAAATTCAAAGAGGAAAGTAATCAAGACCAGTTTTGTGCTCGTGTATTTCGACCGTGTCAGCGTCGCACATCCGGCGTGAACTTAACATAAATTACCGAGTCGAGACTTCAATGCCACTTCCCGATCGGGCGAGCGGCGTAATTCTAAGCAGTGGTCTGTGTTGCGCGGACCGTATCAGGAAACGCCTTTCATTATTCAAATTACTCTGACTAATCCGCGCCATTATCAGGTGCGCGATCCATTTAGAAGTATATCTCGACGGCAGTGCGAGTTAACGCGGTCAGCTTATCGCGCCAGTAAATTCGGTTTACGATCGACACGGCCGAACGATCGGCTCTCTAGATCGACAGTTATGACGCCGTGAACGAAACACGAGCCACGAAGAAGCCTTCCACGTTCCTCCACGAGCGAGACAAAGAAGGACCAACGAACGAACAAGCATACAAGGGACAAAGATGAAAAAGAAAAAGAAGGAGAAAAAGAAGAGGCGACGTGGCCGTGGTACCGTGACCTTTTATCTTGATGGTGGACCAAGCGTCATAGGGAGCGAACCATTCCACCAAAGGCTCGTGCAACCGTCTGGAGATCGAACGTAGCGATATCACGGCGAGTACACAGCGATACCAGTTACACAATGAAGTCTGAACACCAATTACCCAAGAGAAAAAATGCTCCGCTCGGCGAGTGGTCCCGTCCCTGCGCTCGCCCAGCTTCGCGCAACGGGGCCTTCGCTTCCTCATCTTTGTCTTCTGCCCGCCACCAACAGAAAATAATATCCGGATAGAAGAAGGGGAAAGTACCAGGTAAAAATCGTCGACATAGGCGGCGATTTTTCGAGAATTAACCGGTTTCGTGGCTCTATGGTACTGTGATTCGTGGGTGGTGGCACGAGAAAGTTTAACGACGTTCTCTGTCAGTTTGGGTGGCACGTTAGCGGACGATACGTTTCGGTCGTTAAGACAATAACGATAAGCAGGTTCAGTGTTTGGAGAGTAAGTCGATCTGGTACGTCAGAAGTTTATACGGAGAATTGCTTTTGACTCCCGTTTGGCACGCATTTAGACTGCACGACCACGAACGTGTAATACGTAGTTAATTATACAATAACACTGGCTGAGGAGGATATTCTCAGTTTTACACATGAACTCTATATCGCCTGCTTCGGTAAGAAAGATATTTCATTTGGATATAGATGATTCTGCAGAAATGCAAATTTATATCCTCTTAATTGTCGAGCAATTATTGTAGATTTATTTTGGAGAAAATACGTAGAAATAGGGAAGATATGAAGGAAGTGGAGTATTAAGTGAATTGCTCTATATATTCTTACATGAGTTGACATATTTACGTGATTATTGCTTGAAGCAAGTCTATCAAAAAGTTTTCTCACCCTTCTTCTTCTGTGTATGTATACACTTCCATAATTCAAAACTGTTTATTGCGCCGGGCCACAGTATAAAACTCGGTAGAACTTCGAAGTCGGATATTACTATTTTTCTCTACGAGTTTATAAAAAGAAGAAAACGTTACAATAGAAATAATACGTGATGTTATACTTTGCTCCAAAAACATATATATATATATATATGTATAAAGTTCCAAGAAATAATTTTATTCTTTAGAAAATGGGAATTAAAGTTGTAATATTATCTCGAAGTAGTAAACCAAGATCCTGATTTGCCATTATTGCTAGAAAATGCAAAGTGAACTTCCATAACGTTCTAGATGTAAACAATGGCTATAAACAAAGAGGAAATACAAGTGTTACAATTACTTCTAGTGATTTATTACAATTGTCATGCCAGTATATAACCTTTTATGTAAAGGAAACATAACAAACATCCTACGTAACAAGCATTAATAAAATCTGATAAAGCATTAATATATAATTAATATATATAATAAAGTATTAAAATAAGCATTAATATAAATGTGTTATATTGATAGTTAGTAGAATGAGATTATATATCGAGACAAGATAATAACGTCACAGTGTAAAAATATTCAGATTGTGCTACGAATACCTTCACAATAATATCACAAGATAAAGACGTCATCTTATCCAGGTTAACGACCAATTTATTTTGCCCCATTTTTACCCTAAAAGCGATGTTACGCCATGCGGCTTGCCATAGATCATATTCTTCACTGTCGGTCGCGGCACTATAATGTCACAGACGGATCGTCGCGGCTGCCCGGCAAAATAAACATTGTAGTGGCAAGCGCATGGTTCATTAAGCAGAGCGACCTCCAGAAACGTCGATTCGTGGCCGTTATTTGATCTGGCGTAAAAGAAGGTGGCGTGATCCGAAGGTAGTGGGGGTCGCCTTCCAGAAAGAATCAGAACGTTTCGAGAAGCCAAACAGTCTACACACATCTTGTATCGCGCATTACATAGTCACATTTCTTTTGTTATTCCATTTAGATTTTCTAGTTAATAAGTTGTGCAATAAACATTAATTTAGTTGTGTTGATTCTGTGAGATTTCATTGAACTACCCTTATTATCATAATCGAAATAAGGGAATCGATCAGTTCGTGGCGTCGATAGTTCAATCGTAACGAGAACTTACAACTCTCGTTGACGTGATATCTCGCGATCGCGTCTCTCCGCGAATGATCGAAACATTTTGGTCCTTCGAGCCGGATCACGTGCCAGTGAAGAGTGCACTTACCAGTGACCACACAGTGCCACGTGACTTTATCAAAACCAGTGACGTCAGGCGCGTCATCTTCGAAGAAGCACATCCCATTGGCAAGGGAACGCAACCACGCAGCCTTCCGTCGCAGCTGGACAATCATCAACGCAACGAATTTCACAACTTAACATACACGCGACCTCACGCCGCACGACAGTAAGGTAAGCTCGTTCCTTATTTCAACCATCTCCTATCCTCGGCAACGATGACGAGCGAAGACCAACTCATCTCTCTGCGTCGGAGACGAGGCTATTGTAGCGGCCGATTCACATATTTATCGAATCGACTGGACGAGTACGAGCAATCTGAGAGTCAGCAAAATTCCTTATTAAAGAATTACGAGAAACAACTGACCGAAGTTGCGAGTCAATTCGAAGCGATTCAACTCGAATTAGAAGTATTGGACGAGGAGGAACAAGCGCGCGGCTTCGAAATAAGGGATCAGTACGTCGCGGTAGACACAAGGCTACAAAATCTTCTGAGGAACGCGCAAACAGCTTCGCCGTCGACATCCATAAACCCTCCAACCTGTGCATCATCCGCAAGTTTAAATCCGATATCCATTAAATTACCAGATCTTCGGCTCCCTACCTTTGACGGAAGCTTAGAAAAATGGAACACGTTTTATGATACCTTTTCCTCCATAATCGATAAAAATCCTAGTCTCACTGACATACAGAAATTCCATTACCTGCAGTCCGCCCTGCAAGGAGAAGCAGCCGATTGTTTAAACGCGTTACCCCTTAGTAATGTAAACTACAGTCAGGCTATTGCCGTTCTCAAGGAAAGTTTCGAATGTCCACGATACACAGCGTTCAGTCACTGCATGGCAATAATTGATTATCCAAGGATAACCAAGGAATCTCCAACAGAATTAAGGCGCTTAGTCCACACATTTAAACAACACATATATGCATTGAACAAATTAGGAGAATCCTACCCCGATACCAGTGCTATGCTCAACAGCCTCATCCTCTCGAAAATACCACTAAGTATCCAAAAGCAATGGGAAATGACGCTGCCCAATAACGAGGTGCCTCCGTACATTCATTTACTAAACTTCCTAGAGAGATTAGCACGAAGCTCCAAACCGATCACCACAGTCAGACAAACAAGAGAATCGCCGGAACAAACTACTCCTGTCCGTCAACGCGCATCACGAGGGCATGCACTTACGGCGACACAGGTTACTCCAGCATGCCCCACCTGTCAAGGACCACACCCCATTTGGAGATGTGACACCTTCAAAACCAAATCCCTTCGCGAACGCATTCGGGAGGTCAAAAGGGCATCACTATGCCTCAACTGCCTCGGGAAAGGGCACACAACGAAGCATTGTTTCGCAGGATCATGTCGCGTATGCGGAGAACGACATCATACAATGCTGCATAGGACAAAACGCCATTCAGGGTCTCGTTCCAGCACGTCCAGCCCGAAATCTTCCCCATCAAATAGCCGATCCACAACACCTTCTTCGCCACCCTACGTATCACCCACTCGTCGCAAAAGGCACACAACAGACCACAGATCGGAAACACCACGAACAGCCGCGTCTGCAAGTCCACCGCCCAGTGACAAACGAACACACAACCAATGACGCCGACGATCGACGACTCCGTTCATGACCGAACATATCAAACCAATAGCATCCGAATTACTGTCCAATGATCTAGTCATCACAGCGCAGATTAATATTTTGAATGATAAACAGCAACCAATCCGTTGTCGAGCGTTGCTCGACACCGGATCCAGTATGAACTTCATTACCGAGGAATTAGCAAAATCGTTAAGGATAAGGCAAAACAAATGTTCGGTCCCGATCGGAGCTCTAGATACCTTGACAACGACCTCTAAGCGACACATCACGGCCACGATCACTTCCACTGACGGTACATACACGCGGACATTAACGTTCCTTATCATTCCAATCATATCAACCTTAATTCCCAGCGAACCCATCGATCGTTCGACACTTGAGATACCAAAAAATCTCAAATTGGCCGATCCACGATTTCATTTACCAGCTCCGATAGATGTACTATTAAGCTCAGGTTCAACACTCGCGTCGATGTGTGTGGGACAAGTCAACCTCACGCAGCCAGACGAGCCTGGACTGCGTCTGCAAAAGACGCGATTCGGATGGGTAATCGGGGGGAGTCCAACTTCCCAAACCGCTACAAACATATTTCACACATCCACGACGACTTTACAAGCAGACCTCGCGCGGTTTTGGGAAATCGATGAAGGACCCTCAATTAAACATATCTCAGAGGCAGATCGACGATGCGAAGAACACTTCCAAGCCCACACCCGACGCACCAGCGAAGGACGATACATCGTCGCTCTACCTTTCAACGATCAGCTTCAGTCACTCGGATCCTCTAAAACGCTGGCGAGTAAACGACTCGCCTCACTCAATCGCCGATTCCAGCGCGACAAACGCTTCGAATCAGAATATCGAACGGTAATACAGGAATACCTGGCGTTGGGACACATGACGAAGGTCAATGACAACCACTCCGACGACAACGGATACTATTTACCCCATCATGGCGTGACCAAAGCATCGAGTCAAACCACCAAACTCCGTGTAGTTTTCGACGGATCGGCACCAAGCACTACCGGAACCTCCTTAAACGATACACTTCACACAGGACCCAAGTTACAGGAAGATTTATTTTATATATTAATTAGATTCCGCGCTCATCAATACGTACTCACCGGCGACATCGAGAAAATGTATCGGCAATTCCTCGTACGACCAGAGGATCGGAAATATCAAAGGATATTATGGCGCAGCGCGAGTGGAGAAACAGAAACATATGAGCTTAACACTGTAACGTTCGGTTTATCCGCAGCCCCGTATCTAGCTATTCGGTGCCTCAAGCAACTGGCAGAGGACGAAGGACATCGATTTCCACGTGCAGCACAGGTACTGCAGCGGGATTTCTACGTCGACGACGCTCTCACCGGAGCTGAAACGAAGGACGAAGCCCTCACGCTCAGAACAGAACTCACCAATTTACTTCAACTGGCCGGCTTAAACATACGAAAATGGGCGTCAAACGATAATGACTTATTACACGGACTCTCCTTAGAAGAAACAAATCACCAACATTTTTTGGGCGACTCGCAAACCTTGAAGACGCTGGGAGTGTTATGGAATTCATCCGACGACTCTATTCTTTACTCGGTCGAAGTCAAACCCACGCCGTCTCGAGTCACGAAACGAATCATCAGCTCGGAGATTGCAAAAATTTACGATCCGCTCGGTCTGCTCGCACCGGTGATTGTTCGGGCCAAGATGCTACTTCAACGAATATGGTCGTCGAAAATCGATTGGGATGAATCACTTCCGATCGAGTTACATACAGAGTGGGAAAGGTACTATGCCCAATTACCCTTATTAAACAACGTCAGGTTCCCACGCAAGGCAATAATCGAGTCCGCAATGGAAATTGAACTGCATGGTTTCTGCGATGCCAGCGAAAAGGCTTACGGAGCCTGTATTTATCTTCGAACCCTTAACACCAACGGCCGTGTTTGGACCCAACTTTTAACCGCAAAATCGAAAGTCGCCCCACTCAAGTGCCAGACCATTCCTCGGCTCGAGCTGAGCGGAGCACTCCTTCTTACGTCCCTGATGTCGACAATACAACAAGCCCTATCACACAAAATTACTCGAACTATCTATTGGACCGATTCCACTATCGTCCTCCATTGGCTCAATACATCACCTCACACCCTTAAAACATTCGTCGCTAACAGAGTCTCCGAAATTCAAACAAAAACCAGCATCCGCGATTGGCGCCACGTTCCTACCGACGACAATCCCGCGGACTTAATATCACGCGGCCAAACACCCGAAGAGTTTCTGCGCCCAACCATCTGGCAGCACGGTCCTGCATGGCTCTACCAGTCGGAAGGCTATTGGCCGACATGGACGCTAACACCGCAAATTGAAGTACCGGAGCAGAAGGGGGCGATTTGTCTGTCCACAAACCCCCCCGATTACTGTTTGTTGCAAAGGTATTCATCCTGGCCCAAGTTGATACGAATCATAGCTCGTTGCCTCCGTTGGAAACAGAAAAGGAACCGAGCGGCACCCCTAA
This sequence comes from Bombus vosnesenskii, assembly GCF_011952255.1. Taxonomy (NCBI): domain Eukaryota; kingdom Metazoa; phylum Arthropoda; class Insecta; order Hymenoptera; family Apidae; genus Bombus; species Bombus vosnesenskii. The sequence goes on along the minus strand of NW_022882983.1, from coordinate 202,604 downwards.
CCGTTACTGAATTACGCATAACGCACAATAAACTGATAAAATTGTTGCAAAACATCCATTTCTCCGAGGAAATTCGCACACTCCAAAAAGATCGGAACGCGGCGATAAAGGGTAAGCTCACGCGACTCAATCCGTTCATAGACAAGGAAGGAATATTGCGAGTCGGGGGTCGACTCAGTCATTCGTCGATGACCTTCGCCCAGAAACATCCCATAGTATTACCTAAGTCATCCGTTACAACACGCATCATAGACCACGAGCACAAGATCCACATGCATTCCGGAACGCAGGCTACGTTATACGCAGTAAGACAAAGATACTGGCCCGTTGACGGTCGAAGTCAAGTATGGCGGGCGATCAAAGGCTGCGTCCGCTGCTGCCGCGCTCAACCACCGCCGGTAGAATACGTGATGGGTAATCTGCCGGAGGCGCGAGTAACGGAATCTCGCCCATTTACAAACGTCGGCGTCGATTACTGCGGGCCGTTCCACATCAAGGAAAAACGAGATCGTAACCGTCGTCAGATAAAAGTATACGTAGCCATTTTCGTATGCCTAGCAATTAAAGCGGTACACATCGAGCTCGTTGACGATCTCACTAGCGAAGCCTTCATCGCCGCTCTTCGCAGATTTATCGCTCGACGAGGCTATTGCTCCACCATCCATTCTGATAACGGCACCAACTTCAGAGGAGCAAGCAACGAATTACGAGAGCTTCACGATTTATTACAATCGGACGATCACAAGGAAAAAGTAACCGCATTTTTAGCCGACAAACAAATCGAATGGCGCTTCATTCCCCCTCATTCGCCGCATTTCGGTGGGCTATGGGAAGCAGCGGTGAAGTCATTTAAACGCCACCTCAGGCGTGTAGCCGGCAACGAGTTACTCACCTCTGAACAATTGAATACTCTTATCATAGAAATAGAAGCAGTCCTCAATTCCCGCCCGCTAACTCCTATCTCCACCGATCCAAACGATCTCCTAGTCCTCACTCCCGGACATTTTCTCATTGGCGATTCACTAATGTGCTTACGTGATCGAGATTTCAGAGACATTCCATCGAACCGACTCTCCAGATGGCAGCATATCCAACAGCTTAAACAGCATTTTTGGAACCGCTGGCATAAGGAGTATTTGAACGAGTTAACCAACCGCAATAAGTGGAGCAAGGGTGGACACGGCATCCAAAAAGGCACAATCGTCATCCTCAGAGAGGACAACGTTCCCTCCATGCATTGGCCTCTGGGCCGAGTTATCAAGGTTCATCCAGGCGCCGATGGTGTCATCCGGACAGCTACAGTTCAGACGGCAAAGAGCGTTTTGGATCGGGCCGTCAAAAGGCTTGTCCCACTGCCAATTCAACCCGATCTCGAGAAACCCGAACAACTAGCCACCGAGACGAACTAAGATGGGAACTTCAACCACATCTCGCTAATTTGATCGGTACCCTCTCAACGGGGGGAGGATGTTACGCCATGCGGCTTGCCATAGATCATATTCTTCACTGTCGGTCGCGGCACTATAATGTCACAGACGGATCGTCGCGGCTGCCCGGCAAAATAAACATTGTAGTGGCAAGCGCATGGTTCATTAAGCAGAGCGACCTCCAGAAACGTCGATTCGTGGCCGTTATTTGATCTGGCGTAAAAGACGGTGGCGTGATCCGAAGGTAGTGGGGGTCGCCTTCCAGAAAGAATCAGAACGTTTCGAGAAGCCAAACAGTCTACACATATTTTGTATCGCGCATTACATTGTCACATTTCCTTTTGTTATTCCATTTAGATTTTCTAGTTAATAAGTTGTGCAATAAACATTAATTCAGTTGTGTTGATTCTGTGAGATTTCATTGAACTACCCTTATTATCATAATCGAAATAAGGGAATCGATCAGTTCGTGGCGTCGATAGTTCAATCGTAACGAGAACTTACAACTCTCGTTGACGTGATATCTCGCGATCGCGTCTCTCCGCGAATGATCGAAACAAGCGATGTTTCCCATTTATCGTCCCAATAGTACGCAACACCGAAAGTTATTCCCCGTGTATAGACACAGGCTTGCGGGATCTAAAACATGCTTCCAAAAATCTACCCAACCGCATTGAAAACTCGTATCATCATCGAGAAAAGTCCCAGCTAGTGGTTTGATTGTCAGAGGGCAATGTCCAGGTTCGTGTTTGCGCTTCTGGAACGCGATAACGCGTAAAACGATCGGTCCATCTATTGTTCGACTCGGCAAGGACGTTCTGTCGAATCGTATTTCCCGGTGGGATGATTGCGCGCGCACGTGCAACAGCGGCGCGCAATCTAAACCGTGCTACGCGGGACAAAGAATAAATGGAACAAAAACGCAATTATCGGGAACAACGGATTAATTAGAGGAATCAAAAATCACAAACAAATGGTCGGAGCGGACCGGTTTTGGCGGTTGTGCGAGCGCGTCCGCCTCTGTCGCCCCTTGGCGACCATGGAACGCCATTGAGCCGCGCGCCATCCATTCAAATGATCTGGCGTGCGGGGAATTTGAACGCGCGAAACCGGCCTCGAACTCCGCGGCGAACAATAGCGGCGCCCTTCGTTCGATAATTAAACTGACGCGAGCTTTTGCGCTCGTGGCAAGTGACGGAATCGCGTTAATTCGCTCGCCTACACAATACACGACCGCTCCTCCATCACGGATGCCACGGCCACTCGAATTGCTCTTCCCGTGCCTGTCTCTCTCTCCGGACTAATGTCATAACCGAAAGCTATCGTCAGTCTCGTTACTTTTGCCTGCGAACATCTCGTTTCATCAAGCTAAACTCCAAGCGGCTATTTACGATCTACGATGGATAAAATCGATCAAAAGAAGAAACCGTTGATAACTGATGAGTTTTGAATGGTTTATTTTACAATAAAAGTAAAATTTTTTTCATTAAGGATCAAAAGTGGTTAGTTTGAAAGTTTACGGTGAAGTAACCATTGCGTAAATTATTAATCTAAAATAGGTGTACGAGCATTTTCCTATCACAAGCTTCTGATAGTTTCTATTTAGATCAGATACTTTAACGGGATATCCATTAATATTTATCGGTTTCTCATTAATCGGCCGTCTTTCGAACCGGATTAATAATATCCGTCACTAATCAGCGGACAGCGTGTCGTCCGGTCGATCGTTAATTCCACGGGAAGCTCGCGGAACAAAAATCGACAAAATGAGAGAGGCGACGGCGAAAATTCGAACGAGAAAAAGAGAAAAAAGTCAAGAAAGGGGAAGAAAGGTGAAAACAGGAAAAAGAAGATAAAAGTCACGAGCCTTAACCATTCGCTTTTGAAGTTTTTCGTGCACCAGCGACGAACATATGTCCATCCTTGTAATTCGATTATTGAACGCTAGACGACTTATGAATGTATGTGTATACAAAAACGTTCTAGAATGGAACAGTTTTGCGTCCGGATGAACAACAGCCACAACGAGTTGGATGATTAAACTGCGGTCTTTCGTACTTACGAATGGTAACGGAATCACGTTAATTCGGCCGTTTTCCGCGTGTACACACTGTACCCGGTGCTAAAGATATTCAAATTACACGTCAATTTTAACCATCGGCCCGCGGGGATGCGGCCGACAAGCTCGCGGTAGCTCTCGACAAACTCATGGCATTATTGACTGAACTAAAATTGATCCCAGCAGACAGCTTTCCCTTTATATGCGCCTGTGTATAATACGTCTGTATGCTCGTGTACGTGTGCATCGACAGATTCTATCGAATGATAAGCCGGCGAGCGATTAAAAGGGTTACGCGGTTCCAGGGGAACGTGAACATCTAACGCGAAGGAGCGTGAATCGTCCCAGCGTGAACTTTCTGGGATTGCTGTCACATAACTTGCAATTTTTCTACTATAGACGAATAGAAGTAGACAAAAATTGATTAGATTGATTAATTTAAATAGATAGAAACCAAATCTATCTCTTTGAATAACAAGAGATAGAAAATAAACAATAAGAAATTCTGTGAAAAAATGCGAATCTTCCACATCTTTTCCTATACTTTCCATTCGAAGAAGATGAATCTCTTTCCTAGTACCTCATAATTTCAAGATTTTGTCATCATAAAAGAACTGATCCCTAAACACTCGTTACTCTTCAAATTCATATCAGGCCACAAGATAGTAAAGACATTTGCCAAAGTATCAACAGATTAGAAGACCCTGGTCAGTAACAACGAAACAAGAGCCACAGTCGCGGACAGCTCAAAATCGCAACGAGCATTGCTAGCACGCAAATCATCGGATTGATACGCGATAACCTGCTGCAACCGCACGCATGCACGATCCGCTTGCTCCGTTTCGCCGTGCAAATCGAATCGGCCCGTGCGCAGATTAAAACCGTCGACCGGTTGTCGTCGGTGTTTGCGCGACGTATGTTTGTCGATACACTTCCAGCCGAAACGAAACGATTCATTGGACGAACGAACGGTGCCCATCCAACCGGCATTTTAATTGCTAATTTAATTAAACGCACGTTGCGACGATGACGACCACGTAATGTCGTAGTCGCGCATCGTTCCATTACCTTTTTCTGGTCCACGTCGTCGCATCGTCGCAATTAAGACATTATCGACCAAGCCATTATTAATGAATTCATCGCGGACCGGCTACCGATCCCGCGTCCTCGATACCAGCTTTCGTGTTCGGCCTTTCGAGTCCGGAGAAATTCGAGATATGGTAATCAGCTGGCTTGGCAAAGTGGAAGATCGCACGCGTGATCTCCAAGATTTATCGCTAGGGGAACTGTGTAAGATACGCGAATCGTATTCGGTGATTGCTGATCGACTTTGTTTATTACTCCGTTAAGTGAAAAACAGAATCGTCAACGAGCTTATTGAGTTTTGAGCTTTCTCCGCAACTTCGTTCTTTAGTGGTATACCTGACTGTAATTATTTTTAATATTTCCCTTTCACTTGAAACAAGAAATTATAAGTTAGTAACAACATAAATGTATGTCACTAAACTCCCGTCCCTTAGATTAGATATTTATAACGTTATATTGTTATATACTACACAATATTAAATATCAAATGATACTTACTAGAAATCTCTTTTTCCTTGGCAATGATTAGTCACCCTTGCGTCGTTAAGTATCTATGGTCAAGGAACAAGGATAGGGACAAATGGATTTTCGAACCTAAATCGCTACTGTTCTACTCCTGACGGTAGTCAAAGAGCAAAAAAAAATCAGAAGGGCGTTACGAGGAGCTGTTGCGGAGCGAAGCGCGGACTCGATCGAAGCGTCGTGATGCAGGAGAGGGCTCGAACGGCGCCAATGCCCGTCGACAGTCCTCGACGCGAGGAGCAAGATCGAGAAGGTAATCCTAGTGACTCGAGCGTACCCATAACGAAACCCATGTTAGGGAGGAAGTGAGACGGTGAAGGAGAGAAAGAAGGGCGGAGGTGGGACGGGTACAAGGAAGTCCTCAAGGTTAATCGCATCGCGGCAACGGAAAGCTATTGCCGTGGCGGAAAGTCGAGGAGGAGACGACATTGGATAAGGAGAGCTGGGGCCATTTATTCGATTCACGGTAGAACGAATACGAACCTACGTCTAGACGTACAAACGGCCTCGTCTCTTCCTATCCCTTGCTTCTTCTCTCGTCTTCTTTCGCCTATCCACGACTTTTCCCTCTTTTTTCATCTCCTTCTGTCTCTCTTTTCCTCCTCCATGTCCACTTTCTTCCCCCGCTGCCTCGTTTCTACCCTATCGTTCTTCCACGGTCCTTCACTTCTTTCTCTCGATCGGTCGCCCTCCTTCCGCCGCCGAATACCCCGTCAACTCGTCATTTACCACAGCAACTTGAACATGATACACCCTTCGTGTTCGTGTACATATATCGAAGGAGAACGTGGTGTTCCGGATCAACGAGACCGGGTCTGTGGTCTTCCGCCTCGTCAAGGTTCGGTCGACGTTGAATCTGATCGCGAATTATTATCCGATCTCTGGAGGAACCGGCATTTGTCACGCTCGACCTGTGTCCTCCCTCTTTCTATCGTCTTCCTCCCTTCTTCTTCTCCTTCTTCTTGTGCTGGCTCTGGATTCTGGTCCTTCGGTTCAAGGCAACCTTTGTTACGCCATGGAATCAATCTCGTTAGTCGCGATCGTTACCTTCCTGCGCCCTCGAGGAGCAACCTTTTTGCGACAAACGGTCGCTCTATTTTGAAAAATCCGCCTGACCGATAGATGTATGATGCGCGTTTGTTCGGCTTGAATAGGTTGCTTTATTGTAGGATACGAGAATTGGAGAGCGTCTTGTAGAAGATTTCGAGTGAAACGTGTAAGATTACGAGACCTAGTTCCAACCTTTCAGATAGAATATCGGGAAAGTTTGTCGGAAATACTTTTAATTGATTAGGCAGTAGTTTATGCGGAGTATTAGCTAAAGTAGTTTATAATTAGAAGTAGGAAGTCGAAGTAGCATCGCTTGTTTCCGTAATTAGACACATTAAGGCGAGACGACTTCAATTGAACGGGTCGTAGTTGCTCTTTAATTATAAGACATACGATGCAGATCGTCTTGAGACAGAAATTCGCAACGGTCGTGAACTTTTAGTAGAACAGAAAGAAACAAAGGGGCAGGTAGGGTGAATTGCGATGAAATCGAGAATCGTGAAGAACTACATACATATCTTTTTTTTTACTGGATCTAATTTACCTCTCCGATTGTTCCGGAGTTTAAATCCTGGTATCTGTGCTATTGATAAAAAATTTGAAGACAATCTATAATCCTTAGACATTACCGAAACTTGGACGCAATTTATGATTGCCAAAATATGACTCTATCTTTATGTATTAAAAGATGAAGAATGTTGAGAAAGAGAGTTTGAAAGAAAAGAATGTACACCCCGTACAGCAGATAGTATAGCAGATACTATAAGCAGCAATAAGAAAAGATTTTCAATTAATAAAATAATGCATTTTATGTCACAACTAAAGAAATTTACAATTTAAAAAAAAATCTATAGCTTGAAAACCTATTGTTCGACTAGATCCGAAGAAATACTTTCCCGGCTCGTTAAAAATTCTTAGAAAATCACTCCTCGAGACTTCGCGTCGCTCTGAAAAAAGCACCAGTCCAAAAAGAAACAACGGGAAAGCACACTGTCAGCTCAGCATTCAGGCAAATACGAACGCGCGACTTTCGCACAGGTTGGTCGCCGATCGTTAAACCTGTCTTCGACGCGGCTTCCAAAACAATCCAAACCTCAAAGTGTACACGCCTCGAGACAAATATTTAGCGGCCCCTTGTCGTCAACCAGCCGAGCCCAACCCTTTCTGGGTTGCGCAGCCTTCGTTCCGTTTTTGCTCGCTGCACGGGGCAACTTTGTCGCGCCAACCCGTTCGATCCTCGACAAAGGCGAGGCGTCTGTTTGCAAAGCATGTCTACGCAACCGACCGCAGAAACCACGAGCTCGCGTGCATACACGTAAACGTCGCGTCGCCTAATTTACAGGCATTTTTACGCAGAGCCTCGCTTCCAACGGAATCATAAATAATTTGCAAAGGTCAGACACGATAGCGGTTTTCTGTTCTGGCTTGTGCTAAAAAATTTGGTCGATATTGGAGAAAACGGCAATTAATTATTTGGCTGATTTTATTTAAAATTTTGCTCTTGAGCTTATTCGAGAGTAGGGTAGATACTTTTCTATATCTCGAAAGAGACACGTGGTTGTATAGAAAACTAATAATTTTGATAAATTTCTTCTTTTCTAACACTGAGGCATTCCATTTATAATCGGAGAATGAACAAAAAAATACGAGTCAAAACAGATATAATTCTACCGATTTGAATAAAATCGAGAAAAGTTATACTAACAGAGTTTCATCGTATCTATTATTTTACATTTCCGATATGGAATAATATTGAAAAATTAATGGCGATCTTACAATCTCACCAACTTCATCAAATCTATTTTCTCACAGAATATGAAACTCGCATAAAACTCTTAAGTTATCCTTCCAATAAAAGCTTCGAAGTCAGAAAATCATTGGCAAACTTTAAAACACCGGCAAAGAGATAAAAGAAAATCCATTTGGAAAACTCGTAGTGAACATCGGTCGGATCAAATCGGGACAGAATGCTCCAAAACGATTATCTCCTCAGCCACGATAAACTCGTCGTAGGGGCGTGCTGTGCAAAAACAATGCGATCGTTAAACACACGCGAAGCGGCACGGAAACTTCTTCGAAACGGCGCTGGATCTTCCGCTTTTTACAGCGCGGGAAACGGGTCGAGCAGCGAAAAGAGGAGGATTCCAATTTACACGTACTGGCGAGCGTCGTAAAGCTCGTGTAGTCACGGAACGAACGATGCCCACGCATTGCGTGACGCACACCGTGAGACCACGCAAACAACACAACTCGCGACTCATGCTGTTTTACACTTACGATCTTGCACTTCGAACCACGAGATCTATAGGTACCCGGGTTTGATCTATATACGTGCGTGTAAAGAGAAAAAGAAGATATTGTGAATCGCAAAACTGCATACGAAATATGTGGTTCGGTGCGACACGTTTAATTTCCCATACTGTGATGGAATTTCCAATTTACATACGTGTAAATTATTTAGAAGCGAAACTGATTAATTCGATCCACTGAGATCAAACAATTTTCACCAAATAGAGTTTACCGGTTTGACTTTTGAACGTCTAGTATCTGTATAATCTGTATATTTGTATTAAATAATTTTAATTTCGTCCGTTTACGAGTATTTTATTGTATTGGATTGAAATCTAAATTTTTTGTGTGCCTTGTGTCAGTTTTATGAGTTCGTTGCGTGATAAAGAAAGGAAAGTATTTCAAGATTTAGTGTTCTTCTTTTTTTATAATAGAAACTTGACCTAATACCGCTGTAGAGGCATCTTCCCCCGAGATCGAGGAAAAAATGCTTTATAAGAGTAAAGTGTGTCAAGACTGTCGTCTCTATGTTCATTAAGAACGACAATGTCTTCTTTATTCATTACGTAGATTCCTTTTACGGTGTCATCCCTTTTTTATCCAATAGTTTGCTACTTTCCAAAACGTACAGAAATTACTTTGGAAGATAGACTACGTAGATAAAATGTGCCTTTAACGGTTAAACATATCTAATATCCACGAACAACTTGCTTTGCAATATTCTCACTATTTTGCTACCTTGTTAATATCACTATACATACGTTAAAGTAATTCTAAAATTGTTAATCGTATATCATAATCGTATATCGTAATCGTATATCGTAGTCGTAGATCTACAAATTCGTAAATATGTATATATCCAACAGACAGTCATTTTCATTGAGAAATTTCGTTCGAACCAAGTAGATCGCATCCATCTTTCTTTCCAACTCACACACGTAACTCGTAAATACGGCAGATAACTGTGCCCGTTCCAAATGAACGGTCAGTCACGCTAAAGAATCCATGGCCGTTAATGGCTTGGCCACGAGGCTGAACAGACATTGTGTCCATCAAGTAGCAGCGACAGGGGACAAAGGTCGAGGTGGTTGATAAAGAAGAGAGATAGAGAGAAAGGGCTAGGACTGGAGCTGAAGAGCTGGCTGGCACGGGAGATGACCGATGAAAAGGCTGGCGCAGCTATACGCTTTGACGAAAGGCGTTTTCGTTTCACTGGAATCGCAACCGGTGACAGACGGAAAAACGAACGAACGGGTCACGATGCAATTACCGAACACGACGAGAGATCGCCCAGCGTTGCGATCGTTATCGTTCGGACTACGGAAGCGAGCAACGGGACAGAGTAATCGACGAGGCTTCTCTCCCCTTTCTCCGAACAACTTTGTTTCTTTCTCCGCGAAATTACACGGCCTGTCAGCCGATAATTGTTTCGCAGGATTATTGGAGGAGTATCTTGGAGGCCGTTCGCTTTCGAGATAACGAGCTTGAATTGTAATTTGCGCCGGTCGACGCGAAACACAGGAGACATCGCGGCGGCCGATGAAATTGGACGATGCTTCTACAGGATGGGGAAGCCCGACGAGAGAAAACACGACATGGCTAACGACGAAATGTGGCGAAATCGATGTTCTTTAATTGTGAGATTTATATTTGCGAGAAAATTGCTGTGGATCTAGCGAAGACATATTGACTTTTTTTTTTAGAAATCTCTGCATAACATTAATATTAACCCTTTGAGTTTCGTGTCATATTCGATACGTTATCCTACAATACTCATGAAATCACTTTTATTATTGTAGGTTTCAATATACGTATTTGCATCTTCTTGAACATTGACAAACTGAAATAAGTTTTAGCGAGAAAGAGATTTCATACGTTAAAGATAAAAGAATATCAAAGAATTAACACGTAACGAATATTTGTACGAATTTGTATCGCATTATACCTGAATATATAGAAGGTAGCTAGTCATAAATGAAGCAAATCAGAAATTTGTTGCACATATTAAACTAGTCAATCACCGCTTTGTGCCCTCTGAGAATGCTTTTCGCGCCATAAAGCACGTTAAAGAGCAAGAACAGGATAGCCAAGTACTCGACAAACAAGCTTTCGACGAGTACATAAATCCCGCGACTGCTTCGAGGTCGAATATACTTTAGCTTCCCAAGCGTCGCCGTGCAGGTATGATAAATCGTCTATATTGTAATCGACTGACAGGAGAATTACAAAAGCGGCGAGCTCAAATGAGCGTCATCGGTGTATGACTTACGAGTGGACGGCTGATATCAATGCACATTGGCGAGATCATGACAATGCGAACGTCTCGCGGTTCTTTGAACCACAATTTATCGAGTCTGATTGGTATTTGGCTGGCAGATCTAGCAGGACGTAAATACAGGTGATCAACCGCTTACTGCCAGGTGTGTGTATTCGAAACAGTGAGTAACACTCACTACGTAAACTACACAGGATACAACGTGAATACAAAAATCCTTTTCTTTCTTTTTATTCACGATTCGCTCCCCTTTTTTCTCTTTTCGCTTCATTTTTCGTTTTGGTTATTACCCTTTATTTTTATAAATCTCGTTTTATTTTCATTCTATACGGTTAAAAATTGATCGCCAGATAAATCCTTTTGTACCGATATTGGAACACGTCTTCATTGAATTCCGACGGATTTATTTTTCGAAATAACTTTATCTGTCATAAAGCTGACAGTCCAGTTTTGTAAACATCGGCCGCAGTTATCTGATAAGCTTTTCGCTTTATCTTCTACAAACCCGTCCATCGCAACGCGCTCCGCACTGTTTGTTACGTTTTATGTATTTCCACGTAACTTTCTCGCATCATTTAGTCGCGTTACCCGTGTGCAGGACTAATTAAAGGATTGATTATCTCGAAACACGGCAGCGAATGAAAACGTACGCTCGGATTGAACACAGGAAGAGTGTATTTAAATGAGAAAATTCAAGAAAGTCCAAGAGTATTCCGTTGAAAGTTTAAATAAATCCTATCGATAAACTATCAAAAGAATTCCAATGCTATTTCTTAAGAACATTTCCTATTCAACGCTTCGAATGACGACTTCGACAATCTTCGACGCTGGAATTTCGACGAGCTCCATTGGACGCCCACCATCTCCTTAACCTTAACACCATTTCGTTACGTGAAAGCGACGCGGGCCTAGATTTCAATGATTCGTCACGTGATTCGATCGTCCATTGGAAACTGCTCGTCACGTCGAGACAGTTCGACTCTTTATCGTGCAAATTCGCTGCACAAAACGCGACTGCCTCACAATGGTGTTTTGAATTTCACAAAGCTCGCATGTATGCGTTAATGACTGTAACGGTGTCATGTGCATTGAAGAACCAGATGCCTGCGAACTCCGAGCTATATACATGTAACATTTTCATTAAGCCCTTGTCCTCCATAGCACTTCGTTGTTTCTATGGCGGTATCTCGGTTAATTATAAAGCAAACCGTCCTCTACCCTTCCGTGAACTATGTACACTGTACGCTGTAACAGTTATCTGAGCGTCGCGTGTTTGAAGATCCGAACGCAAACTCTGAGGATTTTTACGATCTGATTAATTATCCGCTCTGTCTATCCTTGGACCAAAATTTATTTTAGTTAGTTTCTTAGTTATTTAAATTTAGTTTATTTACGTTCGTTAATTTTTAAAGAGACTGTCCTTTAAGTCATTTAAAATTTATACATGTTCAAGTTCAATTCAGAATTTATTGGACATTTAAAAGCTAGCGAGTACAATTTTAAAGAAAAACAATTTTGCATTTTCGAGTTCGTAGCTTAAAATTTTTAAATGTGTTTTGAATTTCGAGATTTAAACAAGTAATTTCGTTGAATTTCCTTATTCTCGTTTTATTACGTCCGCGAAGAAAGAACCAGGAGAATTCTTGAAACGAAGAAACAGAAGACCAGAAACCGACATAATTTTATAGCGTTTTTACGCCGGATACGATTAAGTACGAGCTCGTCGTCGATACGATTGTTTTTCACAGAGTCATTTAACGAATTAAAATGAACAAACACTCGTAAGGTGAAAAGGAAGGAAAAACAAAGGAAACAGGAAACTCGTTAAACAGATAAGCTCCACGATCTTACTTGACCCTGCAATCAGACGATCTACAACCAGATAGAGCTCGCTTACCCATATAGGCTATAAATAACGTCGTAATACATAAATGCTAGTTGACAATAGTTTCTGGGAAGAAAATCGTGTCACTGGGTTATCGTATCAAGGTCGTCGCGATACCCCGGTCCCTTGCTCTTATTTTAATTTCATTTTCTAAAGACGTAGTATTGCACCATTTTCTGATGGCAAAATAGTATCCAACGATACGTGGTCTACAAATTTTTGAATGGATGTAACTTTTGCTAATTACTTTCATTTTATTTTATAAAGTACAGTCTGATAATAACTACTGCTATAACAACATAATAATGTTAATAATAATATAATGATATTTATATGAATCGCTGAAATAAATAAAAGAAATAACTAACTACTTCCAATTGTAATATTTGTTTGCAAAATAAATTTTAAAATGTATTTAGTTACATTTGAAATTCAATCACTTTGAGAAGAGTTTGGGTTATTTTATAATGGTCTTTTGTTTCCAACAAAGTTTTTGTAATCGAGTTCTTGGCTCGATATATGATCTCGTAATAGAGTTTGGAAATTGCATCGGAAATAACTGAATATTTGAATGATATTTCCTATTTTCTTAACCGATTCTATTATAGAGCAAACAATGTGAATCGGAGAAGTCGTTGTTTCCTTCTTACAAGATACTGTTTAGAGGAAAACAGGAAATCCGTAACGCTCGTGAAGTTTTAGTGGAACAGGAAGAAACAAGGGGTGATTAAGGTTACAAGTTGTTTGTGAAACGATAGAGCCAAGAACCGTGAGAAACTCTTTGATACTGTTTCTTCCAGCGATGCATAACCTAAAAAAAAAAAAAAAAAAAAAAAAAATTTCTGAGAGATCAAAAATATAACGTAAACGTTTCTACTTGAAACGTTTGATTATGAACTTCAATTTCAATTTCAACTTTCGATTGTAACACGAAGCTTAAAATACTTTCAATTCAAACGCTGAATGTTTCGATCGTTTAGATCGCAAACGAGATTCACGTGCTATAAAGACCACTCCGTAGATACCAATAAACTTCTTAAAGGCCAATAAAACTGCAGAATCGTGACAGTAAAGATAACAATGACAAACGTCGAATCTACGTCCGCATTTTATCATCTTCGAGCGTACGACTGTTTGCTTTTTCCGAGAGTATAATTTCTGCAAAGTAATCAAAAACCGAAGGTGCTTCATCGTTCAAACTTGCAACTTTTCAGTGTATCAACGTAATTGACTTCTCAAAATTCATATAGCCATTCTGAAAATGCTTCGATCCTAAACTCCAATCATCTTCCACGAATCGAGCAAAACCGATCGAAACTTATCGAAAATCATCGGAACTCGTTTAAAATCACCCACGACGTCAACCTTTGCATTTCTTCGCAAAATAAGTTGATCTGTAGCTTTGGAAATCGCGAGAAAGCCATGTTACTCGCGTCGCTGGTTCGTCAGACTCTGTGTCAGTTGCGGCAAGACGGCCAATTCTCTAGCGTGTGTTCTCGAACAACGTGTATTATCTAAATTCTCGCGGTGGGTATAGACAGAGGAGACGAAGCACAAGTGCGTCACGGCCTCGCGGTCGATGGATTATGTACACCGTTTGCTTCGCTTCGGCAAACATCCTTAGAGTTCCTCTGAACTGAGAGATTCACGGAGATATCTCCACTGCAGAGAAAGAGATACTAGGCGAATGGTGACGTGGATGGCGGGTACACAGTTTGACCGTTAGCACGTGCGCTTCCTCGTGTGTGAATCTTCGCAGGAAGGTTCGATTCGCGAAGTCGACGTGGAAATCGATCGGGCGGTGATTGTTTGCAATACGGAAGATTCGTTCGGTCGAGAGCGGGACAGATTGCAGCGAAGTTTGCCCACTTTTTAGTTCGAAGAACGATGTAACAAAGAGGCGAAATGTTTATACGGTGGTCTGTGAAAGTTCGGTACTTTTGATTCAAGTTCGCATTTATCGTTCTATGTTTGAGAACACGTGAACATACTGTTAAATATTGTATTCGTAGACGCGTGGTGTTTTTAGACAGGATGGTTATTTTTAATATCAGTTTTGAATACAGAAATATTGATATAAGGTATGGAAATCTGGTTGTTGATCGAATCTTTATTCGACAAATTTAATTGGATCCCTTTTCATACGGATTTCGCGATTTACAATTTCACAACACAATAATAAATATTATCTTCGTTAACTGAAATCCTATTGGATTTGTAATAACTTTTCGTTCCGCTATCCGAAGCCCAATAATATTTTTAGTAGGGAATAAAATGAAATACTTGTTACCAATAATGCTATATAATGTACATATAGAATATCGTTGTTCAAATTTTAAAACGGATAACAATTCTATTCTCTTGACTGGTGGAAAATGTAATCGTTTAACGGGAAAGCTGCGGCAAAAACAAATATATCGAAGAGCTATCGATAAATCTTCCTCGTGTGTACGAAAGATAAAGGTCGTCTCGCATTTAGAACAAGCATTTTCAGCGAGTTTCAGGGAAGTTGGCGTTAAAATAAATGAGAATTGTTGTCGTAAACAGTTTAAACGAATGCCATCAACTCAAAAACCAAGCTACGCATCAACGAAATTATCCGTGATTCGTGTGTGAAAATTAAATCGGCCATCAGTTAACCATGTAGACACAGTCGCAGAAATTGTTTTACATAATTCAGAAGTGGGCCACGTGGACTCACGATCGAGGGGTGTTTGAAAGAATTTCCTGTAAGCTCGTGCACGCGTTCCACTGTGAGAATCCGGCCGAAACACAAGCAACCAGGAAAATGTTATGCGTCTGTGGAATGCTACGCATTTCGAGCGGCCGTTTTTCCTGCAGGTGCACATGCGCCACAGAAATAAATTCGCTTCGTAGCGAAAGGCAAGGTTGAAGACTCCTAAAGGTGACTAGAAATCGCGACCAACTAGCCATCGATGAATTTAAGATTTGTCGTAACATCGTTTTACGAATAATCGAAATAAACTTTTTTAATACCAGCAATGGATAGTTGTTAATCTTCTTAATACAATTTAATTTTTTATAGAATCTAACGAACCTTTTTATTCCAAAAAATGTATAACATAATTTTTATTTTTATTTATATGCGTTTTTATTTATTCATTCATTTAAAAGCTTATTATAATTTAAATAAATATATATAATTTATTTATAATTTATTGAATTATTGCATTTAAATGTAGCAGATTAAATCAAATCCATCTGTCTCTATTATCACGCAGAATCGTTCGTTGTTCCACCAAAACCGTTTTACCAAATGTACGTCTTTTTCCAACATATCTATTTATTAATTGAGAGTAATCACAGGCGATAGGAAAGAGAAAGGGGAATGGTGGCAAAATCAATAGAGGGAATGAACAAGACAAGAAAGAAAGAGATCGAGTACCAGACTAGTCGAGAGTGGATACAGTGGTGTATTACGATCTGGTTGAAACCAGAGTTCCGGCGTGTTAAATTTTCATAACCTCTCGCAGAACAGTGTCTTTCAGTCTCAGGCATTCATAATGAAAATCTCTTTACGGAACTCCATCGAGCCGCTTTCTCTCTCTCTCTCTCTCACTCACTCTTCCATCCTCTCACGTAACTGCTGCGCCCCATAATAGCCCGCCCTGGTCTTTGTATACCCAAAGTCTACACAATCCGCGAGTTTCGTAGCTACCACGGTATAAATTATAATCGCGAATTCCGAAAGAAGATTGCCTACGAGATCGGCGATTTTCTCTTTGCAGCCAGCGCTGGATAGTCGACGACATTATAAAAGGAGATTTTTGTTCGAGACTGCCTTTGTTTGGGCAAATTTAACTTTCGAAACACAATCGAGGGAAGTAAGGAAACAGAAAGCCTTGCTACTTTTTGCGTGTTTTAAATCTGCCAGCTTGTTGGTCTCCACATCGTATAGAATTTATAAATTATTCCCAAGCACAATACGACCCACCACAATGGGAATGTAGATAAAATTTTCATTAGAAACATTGCGAGCCTCCCGACATGGACTAGACATATATATGGTGTTTCGAAACATTTCAACATAACTAAAATTATAGGCTAGATTTGAGAGAAATAGATCGTTGTGGTTTCTAAACGACTGATTACACAATTCAATGTAATGACACCATAACGTGACAGCTGTAGATTTAAATTTAACCCAAAGATCGTCATTTCAAACGTTTACTACGCAGATGCTAGAAATATTCCAGGAAAGCACGGCACATGTTATGAAACCTTTATGAAACATATTATGATTCTTCCTACAATCAAACATTTTAATATAATATTTCTTCTGAAGCTTCTTGCCCTAACTTCGATAAACGCTATAATGATTCTTTTTGCAACTAATTATTTCAGTACAATTTTCCATCATTCTTTTAAAGTTCCCTCCGTAATATTTCCTTCCCTACGTCACAGTACTGAAGTCATAACACGGCTAAACAATAAACGCAAGAGGAACGAACAACTCTCGCATGTGTTGAGAAAATCATCAAAGACTTTATGTTAACAGCTGTGCACTGTTTTTTGAATTTTCGTCTAATTCAACATAGGGATCTTTAGATTGTCAAGCGTTCAACGTTACTCGATATAAAACACTATCACTTGATTTCCATCAAACGGATCGAGATGAACGCCAGCGCCGGCACGGCGCTCCGTCGATCAGAAATGGTCTTCGCACGCGTGGAAAAAACTAGCCAGACCGGTAGCTACCTTTCCTGTGAAATTGCCTCATTCCACCTCGCGTATCTCGTTTCGCTAATTACAACCTCTAATAACTTAATTTATACGCGACTCGTGCTGGAGTCGCGACACTGATTTTAAACACAGGTGAAGAACGTTTATATCTCAGTTGGTGGGCAATATTTTAACGTGGCTGATTTAACGATTGTGTTGGTAGACCCACATAGAAATCTTGCGTTTTGTGCTAGCCGATTGATGCGAATAGAAAATGGCATGATGAATCTCGATAAGGCAATAAACGATATTTAATTTATAATAGGATCGACTATATAGAGTGCTACAGCGTTAAGAATAGAGAAAGATAAATCTTCGATTATTATCACTTCTAGCATTTGGGATTCTTACTTTCCAATAATTTCCACTAGATTCTTTATAGAAGTTCGCTGTGAATCGAAGGCAAAAAGCATTTCTATGACTCTTACGAAAGAATTATTTATCATGGTGCTATAAGTATTTCTATTTCTTCAAACGAAATAATAACAAAAATTCTTGGCATTCACTTTCATTACTGCAATATGAAAAAATAAAATTCAATAATGCTAATTCACTGACAGAATAGTAACCGATCGTTTGCGAATAAATCGATAAAGTATTATGATACACCCAGCAGTTCACAACTCGAAAGTTATAGTATTCTAAAATGCCAGAATAAAAATAATCAATGGAATATATCGTTCAAAAGATTCAAAATACGTCGTGTACCAATATTTTACAAGTCTATTAGAACGCTAAAAATGTCCGCCGCGCGACAAACATTCTAAAAGTTCTCTAGTATGGAGTTCAGAACGTAAAGCAGCACATAAACATAAAAGGAAGTTTGCGCGACGATGGGCGTTAAATCGCGGTGGGTTCAAAGTCGATTGGATAATGTAATCGTTACCGCAGCCTAATCCCGACTGGCGACATGTTTTACGGACCGTTTTATCCGGTGCTATCCATCGCCTAATAAATTCTCGACTTTCGACTCTACTTCTTGCTATTATTTCCACTCTCCCCATCTACAAACGCTAAAACGAGGAAGACGAGTTACGAGAGACGCACAGAACACGGAAACCTAATGCACGTCGAAGGAAGAACAGAAACCGATAGACTATTAAAGAAAGAGAGAGAAAGAGACACGAAGGAAACGGTAGCAACATTCGGCGTCACCGAACAGTCCGCGCCTCGATTCACGACGTGCGATGCTACAGTTACAGCAGGGGGCCAATTTGCAAGCGACGCTAGCGGTGCAAACGTTCGCCTGATTCTTCGTCAATTTAATATACGTGCCGATGGGAAATTAACATAACGCAACCTGTGTTCAGGCTAACCGGTGCAGCAACAAGGAAAAATTGAGTAAAAGGACCACCATGGATGACTATCGAGACACAGAATCCTGCCTGGGATCAACACGAGGAACGAACTGGTTTCCACTCAGATCCTTTCTTCCACACCGAGGATCAGAACAAACGAGAGTGGAGTGGTTGTTCGATGACGTGCGCCCTGGATCCCCTTACCGGGTGGTCCTCGCTTCTCGCAGAGAGGGGCAACCCGACCTCTGGATCGCGGTGCCTCGCATCAAGTGGGTACATCAATTAGCAAGACATAGTCTTTGAGGAGTTTGATGGGCTCGCTACACCGCAATTTGCGAGAAACGGGCTTCTCCTAGGCTAATGTAGTCTTCGTCTAGAGGTGTGTTTGTGCAGCGATGCTTCTATGTTGGTATAATTGCGATTTAAGAGATTTACAGTGTGCGTTTCAGAAACGCGCGCGGTTTAGTATATTTGCGATTTGCTCCGGCGTTGCTTGGATGCAGAGCATAAATTTTAGGGACGACTAATGAGGAATAATGGCGGAAATGCATTTTGACGATCCAATGTAATGATCGAGTTGATGGAAGAATCGTGGCAGTAACGTTGCCAATGATTATGATAGTTAAACGAATGATTGATCGAAGAAGGATATTATGACGTAGATACGTAAATATAGTTTTAAGGTAAAGCGTTTTTGTGTATACTATTATTCTTTTAAAAGATCGTGAAACAGTTTAACAGTAAGAAGATTACACATGAGAAGTGATTCTATGCACTGAAATATTCATCTAGTAAAATATAACTAAAGATTTTATTCAACGGATTGAAACATAAATCAAAGAATTCACTCATACTTCGATGGACTGGTTGCTTTCGTGTTTCGATCTGCATGCTTCTACACGAGAGGATAGTCACAAAATTGGTGAAGTTGCACTCGCGAAAGATTCGATGCATGGCGATATGTGTCTCATGGCGAAGCGTCAAAGCCGTTTTTCTTGAAAAGCAGTTTTGCCAACTTTACCGATATATTGGGAAAATTGCTCGACCCGTTTGTCTACGATTTCCAGTCGAATTCGAAATAACTCGCAGAACTCGGAAATGGTCCAAGTTCGTTCGAGGGTTTCCCGACAGAAATCCGATGGCTCTTTTTTTTTGTCGTAATAAATACGTCGAGACAACGTTCAACGCAAGAGAAAAGGAGGAGCGGCGTCTATCGAAAATTTTCGTTATGTCGCAGCTAGCGACGTATTGCGTATTCGCGTTTGTGAATGCGCTCGCTAACGTTCATCAGCTTTAAACATTGCGAATGCCTTTAACGAGATGGTCGATGACACGCGGATTCGCTTATCTTTCCGCGTACACATTCGAAACTCTATTAATTAAGGCGCCTTTAATCACTTTACATCGCTGCAACCTGTTACGCATTATGTATTACGATCCCCCCTCCCCCAATCCTATTATTTTTATGGCGGCTATATCGAATCGCCCGACTCGATTACAACATTGGTGAAACAGATCGATAATTACTTCAAACCTGACGAGTTGATGCTTGGCAAGCTGTATTGGTATAATCCTCATAATATATTTGAACGGCACGTTTATTTTGAATTTAAGATTACGAAATAAAATACTAAGTTACATAACAAGTATCGATTCTAACTTTACGTTACGAAAGAATTCTAGCAGAATACTCTTTCTCATAATTAATACATCGTTGATCAGCTATCTTATGTAAAATCGAACACATGCCGTTGACTATTTCCATAGCTGAATAAAAAATTAATTCGTATATTATTTAAAATATATAAAAAATTATTTTAAATACATTCAACTTTATATTTCAATAATTACGTAAATCGATATAAATACGTAGAAACACGAACATGTTTATGATCAACCAATGGACGTTATTCCTAAAACGTTATTTCTAACGTAAAACACAATTAAAAGTAATTAAAGAAAATCAATTTTCATGTCATCGATCTCTGATCAACCATCGTCTATTCCTCTTACCAACACTTGGAACGTCAAGGTCCGTAAAACCCTTTTGCCTTTTCCCTATTGATCCTCGCGTTCGCCACCCGCTTACCTTTAATCAACAGCCCTGCCTGCTCGTATTACCCGGCGTAATACGGTTCCATTCATTATCCGATCACCGGAGACGGAACGAACGCGACAAACAACGGAGTAATAACCTGTCGACGAGGTTCGGGCTACGATTACCGTCATCGTCGATTCCATCTTGCGGTCAAAGCGTCACGTCGGGAGCATCACGAGCGACGAGCATCGAAACCGCCGGATATGACCAGGATACGACGCCACTCCACCGTGACAGTCCAATTCTGTTCCGTTCGAATCTATCGGAACCCCTCTAACGACTCCCTGAACCCACAAGGAAAAAACACACGATCGAGGCACTCCAGCTGGTAGAGGCGTAACACAGGCGGCTCACGAGCTCTTCAGCCGAGAGAGATCGGCGGGGGCTAACGTTCGCATCGATTTAATCGGTGGCGGGCACCGCCCGAAGGGCGTGCCGGTAAGTACCGTCGGACATCGTTATTAAGCGCATATAAATTAGCATATAAATTGTTCCGCGGCCGATGCTCCGCGAGCTAGCGGCTCTTGTCGTCTCTCTAGCTTCCTCGTTAGAGCGGCTACGGCTCACCGCGCGGGCGCAACCGCTGTCGCGGATCGCGAGCGAATGCTCTTGCACGCTACACACGCGTGTTCGCGTTTCTCGTTCGTTCTCCATTCTGCTCTTCTCTGTCGCACCCCTGTTAAACTACCTATACTCTAGCTTGGTTTGTCTGACACGAAAATAGAGGAGAGACGAAGAGACGGAGAAAGAGATGGAGAGCGGGGTAGGGAGGGTTAACTCTCGGCTCTGCATAATCCGTAGGGCTACCTACTATCCTGCACCAACCGATAGCGCCGGCGTTTCGAACCATCCCCGAAATACACGCCACCTGTCCCGCCACCCCCAGCGCCGTCTGAATGCTGGATAGGACCCACACAATGCCAATCGGCCACGTACACGCACACACGGCCGCTTCATCAAGCCACAATGGCGGCCATTACCGATGCAACGATTTACCCTCTCTTGTCCGCACCAACCCATCCACCACTATCGGTTCCCTTAGCTCTCTTGTCTTTCTATTCCATGATTCCTTTCCATGCAGTTCCATCGTCTTAAGATGCACCAGTACAGAACTATTGTGCTCCAGATTGTTGACGACCCACGATAACGAATCGAAGGAAAAATAAGCAGACTAATCGCAATGGATATTTGATGGAATGCTAGGGTGAAGCAGATATCGGGCAAAGCGAATGAAAATCAAATATTCTGTTCGATTGTATGTTAGAATTGGTACGTGATAAAAATGTTGGTTAGGTAATTGATATTGAAAAAGGATGTAAATTGAAAATGGCTTTTGGGTAGAAGGTATGACACGGTGACCAAATTGACAGCAAAGTGCACTATTTGTCTGAATTGTATCGTAGCAAAAGAGTTAAAAATATATTAATCAAAAGTTATATAAGTAGGTACTAAAGTACTAGTTACATGTACTATTATTACTATCTTTTTCATGATCGTAAAATTGTTCCCATGAAACTTTTCTCTCAACCCAGCCAGCATAATCAGGGCGTAATTTAAAACCGAATTTTCACATTCTACACCAAAAGCATTACAGTCGTACTTCAACTACAGCTAAGAAATACTATTTTCTAATCAGATGAAAACGATCCAAATCGCATTCTTCAATCTTATATTTCTGTAGTAAAGAACAATCGCATTCAAATAAGCCCTAATAAGAATAGTCGGACATTCATGATAGCACGATTCCAGCCACGAATAAATCTCGCACGAAACATTCCTTGCCTTTTCGACTCGCGCAAAGTGAGGGTCATCCGAATGTTATATGTAATAAGTTCCTTCCTAACGCGCGGAACCGCGGGTGTATAACGTAGAATGCGGAGGAGGAGAATGAAAATTATAGCCTACAGAAAGGAGTCGGGTCGTTCCCCTCCGTCGGGAGCCGAAAATCCACACGTACCGTAGGTTCAAGTTCCCAGTCACGAAGCTCGATAGCGGTCGTAAAGCTGGAGGAGCGAAGCGCAATGTGGATACGACAGCGAATATCGCCAACGTCGACATAGGACGCGGAAGAACTCGTTGCGCTCGTAGAGGAGGACCGGCCTCATTCACCCTGGGTCGAGTGTACGGAGAGCAGTGGGGAAGAAGCTCGAAAGTTTGTCGGTAAACGGAGCGGCTCGTGAGCATGAGAAGGGAACGTTGAGAATCGTGGTGCAGAAGAAGAAAGTGGAGTGAGAAGAGAGGCGAAGAAGCGAGAAGACAAGGAGGAAAAGTAGCGACGGATTGAGCCGGTGTTTAGAAGAAGAAGATGGTAAACTTAGAGCAGGAAAAAGAAGTTCGAACAAGTAAAGGGAACTGAATTTAAGAAGAGACGCAGTGGGAGAAGGGCAAGAAAGCAAGATGAAAAGAGGAAAGATGAACATGAAGAGGAACATGGACTTCTAAGAAGAAATGGAGGTAAGAAGTAAACCTGTAGGACGAACTATATACCGCCAGCAAACATGTTTTGTAAGATAAGTTAAAGACAGAATACGAATATAATGGACGAGATTTATGTAAGAGGGAGAAAGGAAGAGAAACAAGAAGATCGAACAAGGTAAAAGGTACAAAAAAAGAGAGGCAATAGAAGTTCAAAAACTTTGCTTTGTAATTGTAACTAATAAAATACGGTGTCTTCTTACTTTCTTTTATATATTTACTGTATCTTTGGCGCGATAAAAACGCGCCGTTACGACTAATAAAAAATATAAAACAGGTAAATAAAGGTAAAAACTATCGTACAATCAGGATAAAAAAAACCACAATAAAGATCAAGGAGCAAAACGGTACAATAAAAGAATACGTTAAAAAAAACCAAGATAAAACGGGTCGAAGAAAAAGAAACTACAAGAATAAAAAAGAAGAAAGAAGACGGGTCGAAGTACACGTGCAGTAGAAATGCCGCGGAAAGAGAGAGAAAGAGCGAGGAAAGAAGATAAAGAGAGTGGGTTGAAAACTGTGGAGTAACTTAAAAGTTAGCCGCAGCTAGCGATGGGCTCGCGGATAATTATTTATCGCCTTATCAAACTTTTATAATCCCAATGCCAGGCGAATAAAGGGGGAGAGGAGGCAAAAGGGAAAAGGACCACGCGGAAAGTAACGTGCATAAAGGCACGAGGATATATAAGGAACTTGTAAGATCTATACCTGTTCGCATCGACCAACTTTTTAACGAGTTTTTAAACGTCATAAATGATCCCGACGCAAAGGATCACGGGGCCCCGTCCAAAGTGGATACCGTTTTCTCATCGTCTTCTTCGCCGGCCTTCAGCCGTCGCTTTTTTCATCCCTTTCCACCTGCCCTTAACACGCGATGAATTTTTATCGCGTCATTGGACGTCGGTTTACGACTCGCGCGAGACACCGATAAATCGCGAGCGGCGTTTTTCCCGCGAACTAAGAAAATTTGCAATCGCTCTGGTCCATCGTCCTCTTCTTCCTTTCCACTTAAAGTCAGTCGTTCGTGTAAACCCAAGTTACCGAGCCGTGTACGTGACTCTCGTGGAATCGTAACCGAATACCTGGTGCCTCGAAAAGAAAACAACTCGATGTAAAGTGGTCTCAAGAACTAAAGAACGAGCGACGAAAAATATTATTCCACAAAAGAACGACGAGGGAAAAGAAGAGGAAAAATATGAAAGAAAAAAGAAAAAGGACGAAGAAGCAAAAAGACGAGAAGGGGGAGGAGAGGGAGGAATGAACGTAAAAGGGAGCGTGCGTTAAATAAGAGAATTAATCCGCCGGTTGCCAGGCGAGAGGCAGCTTTTAGACGGTTTAATTGATGTTAAACCGCGCTCCCCGGGGCCCCGCACGCGGCGCCATAAAATTTCTCGACGGACGTACGAACCGTTCGCTCTTTTGTTCTCGCGTCACGGTATAATTTCGCGACCTGCCGACCACAAATCCCCATAATCCGCCGCGCCCTTGGTGTACTCACCCCGAGCGACCGACTGCACCGCTCTCGTAAACTGAGCCCCGTATATATCCGCATGACCGCAAACGCCGTGTTTTTGTCATTTTTCGCTCTGTCCGGCTCGGAAAACAGTTCCGGCTAGAAGAGAAACGCCAAGAATCTCGTAACAGTATTCGCCTAACTGCCGCAACTATTTCTCGCGTCGTCGCGTCCCGTCGAGAATCGGTCAGGACGCTGCTTCGACGATACATGCTTCCCGGAAAGACGGACACGGCTCGTCGTTGGATCGATATCGGTTCGGACGGACGACGATCGCCATTACGCTACTTCGTACTCGTGTTGTTACTCCTGGAAGTTACTTCGATCGTTCAACGTGGATCACTCCGAGCGGTGACATGTTACAGTCACGAGACAGACAAGCGGCTAATTTAAATGCGTCTTTGTCGTGTTTAGCCGCTAGAAAGCTACTACTTAGATAGTTGGTCTCTTTCAGGGAATTTAGTGGGCCGGTTGAAACACTTGATTTAGGGGGAACGAAACAAGTGGATTCACCGTGTTTCATCGCGATATGTTGGTTTCGATTAGTCACACAACAAGTGTTTAAATTTATTTCTAAGACAATTAAGAAATATTTACAAAAAGGAGGTTAATTTAATTTCTAAAAACATAATTCATTTAGTATGTGTCTTTAAGACCACATTTAGTGTCACGTCATTCTCCGATCACCTCAAAAATATGATAATAATGTTAAAAGGGTAATTTTACTGAGTCGTTCGCGGAAGAAAATACGAGGAAGACAACCGATTCTTCGTATCCTCCATCATAGTGTCGTGATGACCGATTTCCAGGTAGATTTAAAGCGCGCATAAACTCGGACGATATGAAAACTGCCGTTACATTTTACCGGCAAAGTCGGAGAACAAAGACCTAGGTAATTGGGTCGTAATTAAACGGATTCCAATACGATCCCGTGTGTATTTGAAACGCTGACGAGCGAAACGCCGTCTCTTTGGCTGATAACTTGAAGCCAACAAATCGAATCGTTCATGACGCCGAGAAAACGAGAACGCTGCCGGAGAGAACGTGCGCGGCAGTCTCGTTAATTAACGCGTTCGTGAAGATCGACAGATTAGTTGATTGGCCGTGAACCGACAAAGAAATATCCTCCGGGCGCGTGTGCTTTGACTATTTCCATCTGACATACGTCTTTAAGAACACTGCAAGCTTCGAGAAAAAAAGAAATCGTAAACGGAGTATTTATACAAATTTTCTTTCTATATTACAACGGTATCACGCTGCTTTTCTAAAATTAATATCGATCTTTGATTCTTCAGAATTTGAAGGGACAATACCTCGGAAACGAATATTTAAATTTTTCAACTATCTGAAAAAATATATTTTACTTGACATTTCATTCGAATTTGTTACTTGTTGAAGAAGTTTGACGAAGAAAACGTTTGTAAAGAATAAAGTCTTTTACAAGCCATAGCTCTGAATCAGTCCTTGTTACCGTATAATTCGAATCATTTTTTACATATCAAGTCACAAAACACAGTACAAAATCGGACAAAATAGAAAGTAATTCATTTTTTCAATAACTTACTTCAATTGTTTATTTAGAATAAATATTCTACTTGGAAACTTTAATCATATAAAGCACTTTGGCTATGATATATGATATAACCATTGAAGCTTGGTATAAAATTAGTATCGATTTTCAAAAATTAATCTCTGGTTTAAATATTATACGTGCAAAGCGGATCTAAACTGAAACGTTAACTTCCCTGGTCATCGTAGCTTGATTGACTTTTACGACCATCGCTGTCTCCATATAATAACCTACGAACTCCAGAAATCCTGCTTCAAGCGGTGTAACTTTGTTCAAAGTTCTTCATCGCGATTGTAGATCACCTGAGTTTGGCGAATCCAGTCACGAGGGAAGGTCGTTTAAAGTAAAAGTGGACAAGTCAACGAGTCTGACATGCGCAAAGCACAGGTTCTCGGTGTCTCGGTAAACTTAAACTGCGTTAGGTAGAACTGGAAGTTACGGGGTAACCGTACGAGACTCTCGTAGTTCAATTAACCATCTTTGGTAAATACGTACAGGAATTTCGATACTGAATAAAAAGTACATAAAATTACTCTACTCAAAGATATAAAACTGTACTATTTCCATACGTTCATTTCTATAAACGAAGAGACTGCTGCGATAAGAATGCAGATCCAACTTTTAAGTAATTTATGTAAGCTAGCAAGAACCAACTTAAAATCGATCAAAATTAAATCAATTTTTGAAACGTGCTATAAATTCATAATTTTTACATTTCTCAGTGTGGCATCTTTTTTCCTCTTCCAATAGATACAATCTAAATATTAAGACTATCTTCTTGCAAACGCTATAAATATAAATGTTGGAAGACAGAAACGTTACATGTGCTGATAATATCTATAGTTGCTATAATAGATTTATACAGAACTTTTTGTTTTCGTTTGAACGCGATAAAATTTCATAAAATTTCCCAGCCAAAAAAATAGAGCTGCAAAAGAATTCTCCATGCTGTCATACATAAGCCGGAGCAAACTGCGAGTCTCCGGGTAACGACCGTAACAGTCGATTGCCGTCAACGCAGCGTAAGAAAAGAAAGAAAGTGCACAAAAGGGGTTCGCGATGACGCGTCGTCCGATAGCATCGCTCCCGGACCTTAAACGAACTTCCACGAGCCGATCGAATTGCGCGTTACCAAACTAACGATCGCACTAAAGAAGGCGACGGGAGTACAGAAACGTCGGCTTAACGATCGGCGAGTTACGATTTATCGACGTTTCCGCTAAAAGTTTCGTCCAATCGGAGTTTAATGAAATTCAAGTTCTGCTGATAGCGCGCGGAGAGAACTCGCGTACAGGGCTCTCCTCGAAAAGTCGTGAGAGTAACTTTTATCACGGCAGATTGAAAACGATTCGAAGGAAGATATAAAATCATCGTTCCCTCCTTGCCGCTCTTAGGCCAGTGACGTATATGGGTTAGACTCTGCTTGCATAACTCCGGCGATTAAATTAATTTATCGAACGATACCGGCAATGCATCAACCATGCGTATAATTCGCTTTGTTATTTTCGTTTGATATCTCGTTTCGAACATTTCACATCCGAATACTGCGTCCTCCACGTGCCGTGTGTATGAAGAAAGTTACGCGATTTCCACTGGAAATGACTCAATCCAAGATACTTCGTACATTGTTCGAATCTTTCTCTATTTGATACGATACGATCGATTTTTCAATGTCCAAAGACGAAATCGAACTTCATAGCTCGGATGCGCGACGTGGATGATTCATTTACGATGTGCAAAGATTGTTTTCGTCTATATTTAAATAAAATGGAGGATGTATTCGTAGTGACACGGCAATGGCGAGTCTTAAACTTGTTCAGTAATCAATAAACAATCGTTCAGGACACTCGTTAGTTGCTGATATTTTGGAAACTAGTAAAACTAATTGGATTATAGGACAGATATAAATACTCCGGTTTTCATCTTTCACTGTGAATAAATCATTTATGATGCACATTCAAAGTGTACAAATTTTAGTTTGAACGACGATTCGATACGTGAAGTATTTAAGGCGCGAATTAATTTCGAAATATTTCCGCTAACAATAACGATTCACATACATTGGTTCGCAAAAGTATTTGAACACGTACCATAGACATCTATGTATATCTATGCTTAAAGCGCCACGTCTCTATAGTTACCGATCATCTATGACAGCTCAATGTCCAGCAGAAACCCATCTCGAAATGCATGCAACGGTCCTGCAATCTGCGTGGCAGATACGCAAACCACTTATAAGTATCATACAGAAATAAATTCAAAGATGCGATCAAACGCGATTCAATATATCCGTGATACTTTAACGAGCGATGTAAAAACAGCCGCGCGAGAATTCGCAGTAAATCAAGCCGGAAATAACGGGTAAAGGTAAACCATGCAACGACGAGTTCATCCGTATAAACCTCTCTGCTCGTCTAGCGGAAGAACGTTGCAGTAGCGCGCGAGGATAAATAGGCGTGCGACCAACGACGAAAAATTGAATTTTTTGTTCCCTGGTAGCTTAACCCGCACGAGTCACGCCCGGAATGAACTGTGAAAATACGCGAGCAAAACCGGACTACGCCTAAAAGAGTATCCGACTTTTTATCAGTGTATCGCGTGATTCGATATACATACATCAGTTACAGGGGAAAACAGGTGAACAGCAGCCCAGAAAATACGTGTTACACGTGGGTTCTTCAGCCGTAATGATCTCGCTCTTTACTTTCTTACTTCCATATTTCTACAAGTTCACTCATCGCATGAAAATGACAAATTCTATTTAATTTAAAATTTAAAAAACAGTTTTCGTAGCGTTATCGCTTGTCCGTATTTTTCAATTTATGGAGTTGATCAATGTGGCTCTTGTACGATTCAAATAGGGGACAAAGCAAAGTTGTTAAAAAATGTTTTAAAGGATTATTACAACGCTATTCGAAATAAGTATCTCCAAAGTCGATCGCACGTTCGGAATAATCTGCTTTGTCTTACATTAGTTATAATTGATTTTTTCTTTGCGCAATCTAGTTCCATAGGATAAATCACTTGCATAGGATATACTACGTAAAAATCTTCTATGAGGCTTCGGTTCATTTTCATAATTAAGTATTCGTTGCCAATATCACAAGAAATTCTTTAAAAAAAGAAGACAAGATGATATCCCCGTAATGCTATTTAAACGCAAAAATCTTAAAGTTAAAATCTCAAATCGTAAAAGCTTCAGACAGCTGGCGCATATACGCGAAACGACCAATCCATAATTCGCCCGCGAAATATGTAAACAGTGTTATGAAATAGCACGACATGGATGCGTCGAGTATCCGTCTAGTTATTGCGTCGCTAAATACACCGGCTCTGTGGAATCAGATCATCTTACCGGGGAGAACGGGACTTGCTGCCCGTTCACTTTGATCGACAGCACATTATCGCGTCGTGTCTCGCACTGTACCGCCCCAGTAACGAAGCAATTATCTCTATCAAGTGCCCCCGAGTACCTTACGACCTCTGCGCTTGTCCTCTGCGCCTCCGAGCCAGCAGGTTAGTCTT
The DNA here is from genome assembly GCF_011952255.1 of Bombus vosnesenskii. NCBI lineage: Eukaryota > Metazoa > Arthropoda > Insecta > Hymenoptera > Apidae > Bombus > Bombus vosnesenskii. The sequence continues at coordinate 172,789 of NW_022882983.1, read as the reverse complement.
GCTAAACACGAACACCGGATCTGGATCTCCAGATACTGAGACGTATCCTAGAAATTCATCGCTCGAGAAATTCTCCAAGGGAATCGTTTCTTATCTATTTTGCTATGATCGATCTCAGAGATTCATCTTACAGTGGAATTGAAATAAATGAAGAATTAAGGTGAAGATTAAGGTGACGAACCTCTTGGTGGATATTGACACGTGTGAATATATTTAATTTCTTTCTAACTCAAGCGTGGCTTCAGAACATACGATAAACATTGTCGAACGTATGAAATTGTTCGTGGAATTCGCTTCAACGATAATTATTTTTTCCTGACCTTAATACAATTTCCTCTGAAGAATTATTGGACTCGGTATTACGAAACTGTGAGATTTGAAAGAGAATGTTTGCAATCGTCTAAGATGAAATATTAATTGAAGAGAACACTTTCGTCATACTTTATAGTTACAATGCGTGAAGAAAAGAACAAAATTTCAGCGGTACATTATCTAGAAACCAGACGCGGAACCCACGATCCTGCTCCAACATTTTTCAATGAAACTATCATTTCTTGAATGCAGAGGCATAGCTAGATACCGTTTCACCATGAAAAATTATCAATACGCTTCCATAGATTACGCCTAATCCAGTTTACGCAGTACATAGTTTCTCGCAGTTCAGCTTGTTCCAAAGGAAAAAGTAGCGCCACCACGTTGGCATTGGTCGCAGCGTGTTTGTCATAGTTTGCACAAGCGCGTAAGATTGTCCCGTGCTCGACATGGACAGCCTTTCTTCTTTACGAGGTTGTTCCCTGTCGCGTTGATTCCGACAGTATATTAAACGGGGAGAGACATATTAAAATCCGCAAACGCTTGTTTGGCCGTGGGGCATCGACACCGTCGGTGCTCCGAGTTAAATTACTTCCGTGACGTTTGAAACGCGGTCGAATGAGGATCACTGTACACGGTAGCGTGTTTGCCAAGCACAGTAGGTGGCTTAATGAAGAAAGGAAGCTGAATCTCATTAGTCTTCCAGCGAGGTTGTCTTCACCGCGACCTGTAAACAGCCAGTGTGCGTTCCGTTTCGCTATTTGTCGTTCGTTCGGTTTCCCATTTCTCTATAGCAAGCTAACTTCGAGACTGTCTAACTGTGATTTTTTTTCTCTTTTTCATTTTTTATTTTTCTTCTTCCCTCTTTTTTTACAGGAGAGAATAGAATATTGGAAGTCGATAAACGTGATACATATCGAAAAGAGGGAAAAGTACTGACTACACGGCGAACAAAAAATGAATACCGCCAGTAGGTTTCGTCTTTGTTTCTCAGATAACGTGGCAGTGACACGAATGGAACAAATGGGCAGTTTTTTTAATGAGAAATTAGCAAGTTCCTGTCGCGTGAGAAAGCGCTGTTAGCGTCTAATAAGGGTCTCTTTTTTGGAAGAAGCCAGTCTTCATTATGTTTATAGGAGACTATGAAATACGTGTTGGAGCAGCTATCAGTTTATCCGGTTGATCTTGAAGGGAGATAATGGGAATCCAGACCGCTTCGAGGCTCCACTTACGCCGTTTCAACGAGTGCGTACCAACTGCAACGATATCTGCCTGGTAATATCAATAAAATATGACAAAGCGGAGAATCAACAATTCTGGCGAGTAGAAGCAACGCGAACGATGATTAATATGTTTGCGAACAGATTAAGTGCTACGGATACGCGAAGAAAAATTCCATAAATTTCGACGATGTTTGTCATCTTAATGCCTTGCAATAATTTGCAGCAAAATGTTAAGTTCGATATAGTGAATCCACCTGAAGCTGGAATTCGCATTGCAACGTGTTATAATTTTAATGAATCAAAGTTAATCAAATTACTACAGAAATATATATCAGCGTGACGGTTCATTAAGCATTGCAAACTTTTGTAAATCTTGCAAAAGTAAACTGCGTCTGATGTAACTAGTTGTATCGTTTGTTTCTAATATCTCGTTGAATATGCCGCAAAATAAAAACGTCAGAGATATTTTCCAAGGAAAAAATTAACGACATAAGGAAGACTTTGCTATACAGCGATAGATATTTTTCCGCTATCATAGGTAAGAGGATTCCACATTCGTTTTACGCTCTGCACCGTGTCATTAATCGTGAATATACGAATGTAAATCGCGTGCGTGATCAAATGAAAAGCAATTTCAACGTTTCGTTGTAACCGAGCCTTAACATCGTGTCAGTAAGTTCTCACAGAGACATGTTACAAAGTTGTAACTTGTAACCGAAGTACGGAGATTTAATGAAGCTAAAAGTCTCTCTTACCGTTGAATAATTTTCCACTATATCCCCTGTATCAACTCTTCTCCTTTCCTTCACCATGTATCAAAGCAGACCGCAATATCTCCATAAGAAACACCGGTTCTTTCATTTTCACTTAGAATTGAAAATATACTTTAACAACTTCCTTTTTCAATTTTCACCAGGCTGTATTTAACATTTTCGAAATTCACCTCAAATTCCATCTTACATTTAGGATAACCCGAGGAATCTACAATTCTGGAAGAAACTTGACCAAAATTCTGCATTCAAGTCTCATTCCCTAAAATTCTGTCTACTTTTATCAGAGTTCTTTTTCGAAAGCTTTCTCTCAATTTTTCCAAAGCTACTTTCCGATCTTTCCAAAGTACTCCAGAACCTTCCAATCTTCTTCTAAACCGAACGTTTCCCTCTGAGAAGCAGTAGCGAGGCAAGGGAACAAGGAAAGACGGCTGCGTTCAGTTGCATCGTCTGTCGAGACTGTTACGAGCGATCAGATAGCGCAGTGGTAGCGCATCCGTGCTCGCACACACGGATTTTGCGAGTGCTTATATTACGCATCGCCGCCACTTGCCTGCCGGCCGTGCACCAGGAAAATTTACTTCACGCGGAAACGTAAGCAAGGTTCCCGAGTAACGGCCTCGACGATATTTATACCGGGAGCAGCTCGCGATCCAGACCTCTTATCGAGGGTCAAGAATCTGAAAAACTCGGCCACCCGTTGATGAACGTGCCGCGTTCACGGTAACTGTGAGAGACGTATTTAATGCTAAACCAAGAATCGGAAATGCAGCCTACGCGTTTCTACTATAAATAGACAAAATGTTGGAAGTGAATCATGCAAATGATATGGTGGCGTATTTTTTTTAGGTTTGTTGAACATTTTTGTGCTATAACTGGACTGCGAATTTCTATGCATTTATAAGAAATTTGAAAGTACAAAATTCCACAGAATGTCCATAATATAAAAAAAATATATAAATCGTCTAAAGTATAATGTTTTCTATAATTGGTTGGTAAAACAATTTTTTACCGAGGTTCTTTCTATTCTTTTAATCATATTGTCAAAAACATGAATTTGCATGAAAATCCACAATATCAAATAGTGATAGTAATGCAATAACGAGAATTTGAAGAGTTACAATTCTCTGAATTTTAATTCAGAATCGTTGTAAGAAATCGGTAAATGATAAATGAAAAGGCAACGAAACAATGAAATCAAGTAAATTGAAGAATTATAATAACATTTTGAATTTGCAATTGAGAGAATCACTTGTAAATCGATATTTAAAATGTTTGTGTAATGAATTGGATAAATTTCTACGAGTGAAATTTCTGCGTGCGCGTAGTGCGAAAGGAAGTTTGAAATTAGACATGGCATGGCTCTGAACAAGGCTCGTGTTTCTTATCTTCCTCTCTACGTTTCAAAGTGCTGTTTCTACGCCTGGAACGTGTAAACTTCAACACCTGACCGATTTTACACCGTCTAGGCTCACTATGTTGATTATATCAGGTGTATATCTACAAAGTATAACATTTAGATATATATAGAGCATAACAATTTTCCTACAGATGAATATGCAGCATCGCTTTACCTAGCACAATTTCGAGCCAGTCACTTATCGACTCAGTCAGAAGCGACGTAACATGGAAATTCCTCCAGCATGTTCATCATCCGCGTCAAGTCAGTATATTCTTCAGTAGGATACAAAAACGACACAACGTGTATCTGTTGGAACGAACGAAGCATCTTTGCGCAATAAGAAATCATCGTAAAGTAAACGAGGGAAGTCTCTCAGACTCTGAAAATCCGGCCTCTAGATTTCGGTTATCGTAGTTCGGCGAGATAACCGAGCGCCGCTTAGCCACGCTAGATTTCTCGAGGCAGAGAATACGACGAGAGCTCCGTAGATCTGTGTGCGCGATTTCGTCCCGTAAGCTGCTGGCTAAAACTCGTCTAACGCGAGACGACTTATAATCAAAGTTAAATGGAGCAAAAATCGCTCTGCGGAAAACACGCGATAAAGGCGCGGTGATTCGCGGTGGGGTATACTTGTTCGCCGTGGAACAGGCGAGATTTCGTCGAGAGAGCTCGCCCATTGCATTCACTAGAAGAAAGCGAACGGAACTCCAACCAGCCACGAATAAAAAGGGAGAATGAGCCACTTCGCTGCTTCTCTCCTCTCCCTTCTCTTTCTCTCTCTCTCTCTCTCTCTCTCTCTTTTCCTTCTTCCCTGGCCCATCTCTTCTCTCGACTAAAAAGGACTTGAAGATCTTGGGAGATCCTCGAACCAAGAGTCACCGTTGTTCCTTCGAATCGTACTCGAATCATCCGGAAACGATAACTGGACTGCCGAATTTATAGCATCGAGTACCTTAAAATCAGAGAGACCTCCATTGTTGTTGGTGCGATCCGATCTTATATAAACGTGCCACGTGTAACTGAAGAGATTTCCAATTGTTCGAGTGATCTGAGATTCGGAAAATAATTCCCCAGTAGATTGGAATAAATTTTATTTAATTTTAGATGATGGAGTACCGAATGTGGAAAAGTCTAAGAAACGATGACGATCGCATATACTGGAAGTAGGTAGGGAATTTCTGCTATGAACGATTCTATTGCACCAATAAGAAGAAAGATATTATTCTTATGATATTATAATAAGGATTAACTTTAGAACAGTCATTCAAAGAGTAGATATAAAAATTATTATCACACGGAAAACGATCTTCTAATTGTTTCGAGGCGATATATGATAAAACAATTCAGAAGATTACGAGATCCTTTTATACCGTATATAAAGTACAATTGTCCCATTGTTAAATCTGCAGGATTTAGTCAAATTATGTATCTAACATTCATTTCTATAATAAGTAAAGATATTCACCGAATATCTGAGATCACCAATGAAAAATAATTAAGAACTGTAAATCGATCCAATTCCCTGCCCCATAGACAGCCACGTAGGAGATAAACGAATCAATCGACTACTCTCTCGGGAGATTGTCGAAAGAGACAATTACGAGTCTTCTATTCGAAAACGCTCCTCTGTTTAACGGCACCTAAAAGTGGTACCGATAGCCGTGGAACACAAGGATCGCATACGGAAATTCAATGCGAGAAAGATTTGGCTTCGTTCCAACTAATAGTAAACATCTTGACATCTCTATATTTGCGCCCATCTAAATTACGTTTCGTCCACCCCCTCAGTCAGATTCCCCATTTTCCGTCTGCTCGAGGCGGGCCTCTCTCGCAGACTGCGCGCCTTGGAATGAAATCAGGATTTCCATTTAGTTCGTTCGAATCACCTTTTCTATCCTAACTCCCTAACGTCCTCGTATAACCGCGTAATCGTGAGTTCCCTCTTCACGAGCCACGTGCATGTCTAGAGATTCGCATCGATTTTCTTTCCTTTTCTCTCTATTTTCTCCCCCACGTGCCCCCTGACTCGTTGCTTTCGAACCGCAACGTTACACACGAGACTTAACGAGGCCAAAAAAGGCAGAAGACTCACCGACTTTGCAGCATCGTTCCTCTCTTTTTCTCTATACGCTAGACACTGGATGCTCGTATGTATGTGCGCGCGTATTTAAGTACGTGTCTTAATTTAAATAGTGTACATACACAAGGCAAACGGGAAAACGTAGAGACGTGGTAGCTCACCTGTAACAGAAAAAAAGAATAGCATTGAAGTTCAACGGGCTTGTTTGGTCGAAATCGTGGAATGACGATTAATTACCGGCTCTGGCTAGTTTAACGCGACCAATCCGCGTAAAAGCGTTAATTCGGAAATATGCTCATAAATATAGTTGAGAAATTTGTCCGTGCGCGCCTCGCAACAGCCACGGTCACCCAAGTTTTGATTTACCGTCGCACGTGCACGATTTAACACGTTAATTTATGTGGCTGTGATTTAACGATAAATCTCTAACCAATGGTAGAGACACAGAACCCTAAGCGCGTATGGACTCGCGAGAACCAGTTAAATTATAGTTTAACGTTATTCGTCGATCTTGAGAAGCGATCGTCGCGGAAATCGCGACGAATCGATCTTTCCGTTTATCGCCCACAAGGAACACCGGAGAAATTAGTCAGCGAACTTGCGATTCGCCACTCGTGGAGTCGATGGAAATAGCACGGAACGATTTTTCTTCCGCGAATCACACGATACGCTATCCGATTCATCGAAAAGCTTTCAAGCAGTTCAATAAACGCAAAAATTCCGCGAATCTCTCAACGTGTGCGTTCGCCAAACGTCGATATTATCTACGTTAAATGGACTGGTGTTGGTGAAGTAATTACATCCGCAGTACATATATAGCGCGATGAAGCCAAACATCGAAAGTCTGCGTAAAGGAAAAGTACCAAGGAGAGCGTATGAAACCGTGCTTCGTGACACCCAAACATCGCGCGACAAGTCGATCGAGGAAATGCACCTTTTTTTAAATGAAAAAATATTTATTAACGCGTCTGTCTCGATTTATTTTCTGAGGAGAAATTGATTGGATGACAAGAAAGAGGTTGTTAATAAACGGAGGTTAAAAGTGCTCCTTGTTCGAGTTTCTCTTTGTGAGCAGATAATAGTGAGAAATGGAAGGTTTAATTTTTTAAACATTTGCTTGAGCGTTTGGTTATAATTTTAATTACAGTCGGTTTTAATACTCTCTGTATTATGTCAGCGACTCACTATAATTAAGAGAAATATAGTTCTCGTTTGATAAATAAAACTATTATTGATATACCTAACGTTGAGGAAGGCAGGTATGAAAAGACGTAAAAAGAAATTCCCTAATTAAACTGTGACTGCTATTATACCGTAATTTTATTTTAAGTAACCTACAACACTGTGTATCTCATTCGGTAATCTTCAATTACCATGGACATTATAATTATAACTTGTTAATTCGGATTTAAATCTTTTATTGGAGTACTTTAGAATACCATTAAAGAATTAACATACGATTAAGAAACAAATACACAGATTCCCTCTTTGCTCCAATTTAACATTTTCCAAAATTATTCATTCTTTACAGATGCAGATTACGTGGAACAGAACGCTCTTTCAAATTCCAACATTTCCCCTTCAATCACCAAAAAACCACGATTTGTCCGAAAAGATAAAAGAATTCTATTGCTCCATCTCTTCAGGCAACACCTAGTCGAGTTGTTACTACGAATTCTCCGTGAAAAGCGTCGCACAATCGCCATCATCCATTCGCTCGGCCAATATACGCAAATGAAGCGAGATACGATTGACCCATATCCGCGATGGGTGGTCGACTTTCCCACCGCGGTTGAGCACCACTGTCACCAACAAATGAATGAGTGTGGGCGAGCACGTGACTGGGAATCCAAGCGTTGCCCCACCTTTGTCGTTTCACCCTATCTTTCTCTCTCTCTCTCTCTCTCTCTCTCTCTCTCTCGCTCTCGTGATCTGCCCCTTGCAGCCACATCCTCCGGCAGCATAAATGACTCTCGGCTTTGCCTCCTGTGTACATCGAATATGTTATGTGTGTGCATGCGTGTGTGTTTCGATGGTTAGGTGATGTTAGAACAAGGCCAGAGTTCTGATGCTATAAGTTGCCATAGGTAGTGGGCGAAGAGGGTTGCAATCGAGCAACCGAGACTTGTTCGACTTCCGCCGGACCTCCACTTCCGGTATCAGTCAGTTGTACTTTGTTTGTTGTCATATCGAATAATTTAGCTTGAAAGACTTTGTCTTTCTCTCTGTTCTTCCTTTTAATATATATGTATATGTATATATAATGATAAATTCATCGACTTCTAATCGAATGGAAAATTCACATTCTTTTTATGAAAATAAAAGACCGATAATACGAGTGAGATTATGTGGTTATCATCTTCTTATGTTTAAACGTAATGAATCCCGAGTTACATCACACAGTCAATGTGTTCCATAAAAGTCTCCTGCACGCTATTTTTATCGTTATTCTTCGAACATGACGCCAAGCGAACAACTCGAGGCAACGTGACTTTGAAAGTGCAGTCTCCTGCTCGCAAATGCCGGTGCTCCCCCAGCGGATTCCCCTTTATCCACGTCCCATCTACGTTTCGTAATCCACCCACGCCAGCCTCTAAAACTCGTGTATTGTCTGCAAGACGATGGAGCCAAATTCTGTTCATGATTACACCGACAAATAATAACATCGAAAACGAAGCTGCGCCTAATTGCGCAATTACCCCAAGACTCTCCATTCCTCCACGTAATTGCTCGAATAGGTCTTCGTGTATCTGGACGAGTACATGCGCCCACGCGCGGGAATCTCGTATTAACGTTCGAAATTAAAAACTTGGTGACGCAGAAGCCGGCATAACCGGATACCAAATAACGTGAATGAGAAAACAGAGTTCAATGCTCGCAAAATTGTGGTCATTAAAATCGTTCCACCATACTCGTCCTGCTGGCTCTATACTAATCGTGCTTATACACATTTATAGCAGTTTCGTTTTCGACCAAGCTAGGTTTCGTCTGTTCGCAAAGAATTGTCTGCGATTGGGTGTAACGCAGATTGCAGCCAAATAATGAACTCGGCAAAGCGGAACATCCAATATTCGGCCAGATATATTCCATTTTCAGGCAATTATCGGTTTATTTAATCGAACTATTAATCGAACCGACTCGTAATGTACAGTCACGTGTGCTTGCTGGTAAATCGCCGGCAAACGTCCGGGAAAACGCGAATCGGACCGATCGATATCGTGATATTGCTTTTATGGCAGCGGTTCGCGTGTTTCGGTAATTTTTAGAAATGTTACGACTCTTTTCGAAGGAATGTGGTCACGCGCATGAAAGAAAACGATTGTGAAAGGAATATCGATGGAAAGTGGAAACAGTCAAAGAACGATTCTGTGTGATTCTGTGTGATTCTGTGTTGAAAGGAATTGCTCGCTTGTAAGCAAGGTAAATACATTTAATGTCGCTTAATTTTAAGTTGTTAACTTTCCACTTGTCAGTTATTATCGCGAAGGAAACTTTGAAGAATGACGAGTAAAAATATTGGTCGGTACGTCGATAAATCGATGATGGCGCAGGGCAACGGGTACCGACAATTCGGCCGTGAAGCAAACGCTTCGTGTGTAAACACCGGCGCCGATAAAGGCCGTGACTGTTCGGTTCAAACTGATCTCGAATTTTTGAAAAAAGCGAACGAGAAGGGAAAGAGCGAATGAGGGAAAGCAAGAGAAAAATGCGACATCGATCCCAATCCATGGATAATACGCGCCTGTACGGAAATTAATTGCCCGCGGCCCGTCAGACGCATTTTTTTCACGATTCACCGAAACGGGCTAAAATATCTCGTAACGCTGGTTGGCACGAGATCGCCGCAATTAATGCCGTTCCATTGTTGAAGTCGCAGTTCGACAATCGACCGCCGCATACCGACAGAATGATGCGATGGAGTGAAAAACAGGAGGAAAGAGGGAATTGTAATTTATCGACGACATTATTGGCCACGTCAGGTGTCGATGATCGATCGAAAGTTTTGACGGAGATGGCTCGGCAGTTTCGAAGAAAAGAGGAGATTTATAACATGCCGAGATTCTCTCGAAGTACGCGCTTATGGAATATTTGTTGATGTCCTTGGATTAAAGTTTACTCAAGGTCTTCGCTGTAACTTTAAATTTCCAACTAAAGCAGCTTCTTGCTTTAAAGATTCTAATTAGAATTTATCGAACTACAGAAAAGCCTTCTAGCATAATATAATAGAGAATATGCGAGGATGAGCAGGATAATTTGCAATTCGTCGATTCCAAACGACGATAAATTTCCTAAAGTTCTATAATTCTTAGATTTGTCATGTACACGTACGTGAGTAGACAACTTAATTAATCCAATCAGGAAAATCTCTCTGTCTTACAAATCTAATCTTCGACAACTTTCCAAAGAAAAATACAACGAACAAGATAATGATCACCCATCAATGAGGTCAACCAGCCAGAAGATCGGTCGAAGAAATCATTTCCAGGCACTCGCCAGGGGGAGAATTTATAAGGGCGAACTTTTCCCTCGGCTCGGCTGATATACAGCGAGAAAGCACGCGGCCTGGTGTAACTCAACCTCGTGAAACTTCTACAACAGTACGCACGAGTGGCCAAAACATACACTTGCGCGCATTAGAAGCACACGCACGTCCGGAAAGAGGACGTAAGCTTCGTAAAAACGGCAACCACTCGGGGGGAAAAAGGTGGTAGCAACTTCGGCGTTTAACTTTTACGCGCGTCGTTCCTCTGTTTCGCGCTCGGACGCGCGCGTACGGTCTCGTTCTTTCCGTGTCGCAACAGAAGAAACGAGATATAATCGTGAAGTAAAAACTACAAAGTGTTCAAGTTTCCCGACGTTGGCGATTTATGCACGAAACACTCGAGTGTCCCTCGATTTCCGTGGTACTGCTTACTTTCAACGCCGCGGCTGGCTCGTGACGCAGTACGTTACGCGTTGCGGATGAAGAAGTTTGTCAAACACGACACCGCTGTCCCGACGTTGAAACGGGATTTAACATTGTAATACTGTTGCAACGAGTTTTAATCGTGCCAAGCGCCGTCAGGAAAAATATGTGGAGCGAAAGATCTGCCACGATCTCCTTTTCTCCCCTCTGCTCTCGTTTCCCAAGGAAATGACGAGTTTGAACGAATGCAAAGAAGAATGTATGGAAATGATTTGATTAATTAGTTGGTTAAAAGATGATAAGATAATCAGGATTCTAATCGTGCTCTTGCGATATTATGACTCGGTCCTGTATTACGTTATAGATTATAGGTACTTAAGTTTCGCCAAATTTTGATCAAAATGGCTTAAATTATATTCCATTTAAGCTATTCTACTTAAATTATATCTATTTCTTGTAGCATCCTGTATATGAAAAATGCGAATATCAGAATAATGCGAAAAATGTCAATATCAGAATAATATACTGGGACGATCAAAATGATCGATTCATAATGTATCATAGATATTTTATAGATTTAAATGTTCTTCAATTTTTACAAAAGATAACGATAAAGAATCCCTTCCCTCGCGTTATGTACTTTTGTTATAACTTTCATTCTTACCTGTTTGATACAAGTTCGACATAGTGTTGAATTGAAAATTTTTCTATAACCATACCATACCATTCACCGATACCCATATTCCCCAACTCTGTACGCACGAAGGAAAAAAGATATAGATTTCGGGCTCTTATTTGCGAAAAGAGTTGGAAGTAAAAATCAATTCGTCGCTCGACCGGCGTCGAATAAACATCGGGTCTTCGTCTATGGGCTTCGATCCCCGATAACCATTTCCGCGGATCGAAGCAACCTGCTACCCCACCTGGCACCTAGCCCAAGATCAGTCGATTCGTTTTTTACCATCGGTATCGACAAATTGAGTCGTGACGAGTCCCACCGGTGGTTTCAGTCGCCAGATCTCTGAAAATCCCCGGGGAGATCGTTGACCTTCTCTCGAGCACACTCCAAGTTCCGAAGTGGCTAAAGAGAGAAGGCGAACGCAGGGGTGCACGGATCATCGCTACGGAGGAACGAAGAAGCAAATATCCAGAGGGAGAGAGAGAGCCACGACAAGAACCAGAGGATGAGGAAACACATTCCATATCGATACTCTCTCCTGTTCGAGCTATCCTCTCGCAATATCGTGCCGTATATCGCCATCACGTCTGATCGAACTGCTAGTTTATACCTACACGACTCATAACGATTCGTCCGAACGGAAAAGAGATCGACTCAGTCTAGTTGTATCTCGTTCTGTCCCACGCCGTTTTCTCATTCAGCCTTTTATTTCTTCGATGGGAATAGTCTGCCTATTCTTCACTCGACAGACGAAGAAACCAAACGACTCCCCGCCTTCCCCTTCTTTCGTTACATCTTATTTCGCATCTATTCAAAACTATCCCTTTCTGTTCGGACAAAATCGACGAGCCAGCCAATTCGACGGATTTAAATGCAACAATCCTGCCGAGCCGCGTTCCAGTAGCTCGATAGTAACCTACAATGGCCGATCGGTACAATTCATCGTAATGTAGGTTAAATTCTGCAGGATCTATCGTCGCTTTCTTTTACAATCGGAAGATCTTCGGCTCCCTTTGATAGACGGGAGTGTCCTTTTACTCTGCACGTCTCCTGCGTTGTCGCATAAAGCGTGAATAGAGGACCATACTTTTTTTCTCCAATTTCTGACTTTTACCCTGAAGAAAGACGGGAAGGAAGAGCGGGGACGGAAGAAAGAGAAAGAGAAAGAGAAAGAGAAAGAGAAAGAGGAAGAGGGAACTTGCATTGAACGATTATCCGATAATGTTTTCGAAGCAACTCTGTCGTCCGCTGAATGCTGCAATTTACAGGCGCTATTAACGTTGCCTTATTTGAGTTAATTGGTTTTAATCTAGAACGCTGCATCTCATGGCTGCGTTGCCGGAATCGTAAGCCGCTTAAAAGAGATGCTCGGCAACTTGCGCGCTCTTTCAAAATCGTCAACGAGATGTTCGGGTGCCAGCGATAACTATTATCGATCAACTACTATCGACTACTATCGACGTGGGGATTATCGTTTGCTATCGTTTATTTTCCAACTTGACGCTGGGCGAAAGTCATCGCTGCTGCGTCAGGAAATCAAACGAAACGAATCTCAAGTGTAGTGGCGGCGCATTTTTCCGTATTAATTGGTAATTACTTTCTATAAAGTTATACATCGCCGAGTGAACGAACTTTAATTAATTTCCATCGTGTATAATAAATGAAATGAAAGTCGATTATTTTCAAAGCGAATACGAAATTAAAGAAGCGTATGATAGGATTAAATGTACCACATGTACTGTAATTAAGTGTACGTTTATAAATAAGAGAAGATTACCATCTCTCTCTATCCCTCTTTAAAAAGAGTAAAACTTCTTTCACTTCTAAATTCTTTGCTTCTTGTTCGCACGGCGTAAGATCGGAGAAAGTTCAAGGCATTAATAACGTTCAAGCAAACGTTAATGAACGCTGAAATCGACGATCGATTCGCACTCGTTACGATTCACACTCTGCGGAGTGAAGCGCGTAACAGAAATGTTGCATTCGCCGTAATCTTGTTCCTCTAATTAAAAAGCAAGATAGAGAAGGGGAAAGAAACGTTCGGCTCGCGGCTGTCGAATACAATTACGAATAACACCGGCGCGGAAGGGAGATCAATCACGGCCAGTTAATAATCTTACGAATTGACAGTGTGCCATAAATCACTGGTCGCGAGCGTAAAAATGAACCGGTCGCGGCGGATCCTCTCACAGACGGGTGCGTGATTATGGTAACGGGTTTCCAAGTAGAAATCAATGAGATTTATGCGCAAGAAAAATGTTGATATCGATCGAGGGAGAGCGTAAGGAGAAAATCGTGCTTCGATCCCATTAATATCGTATCGCTGTGTAATTATTCCGTCGGAATCAGAAACAATAAAACGCTGCATTTTGTTCGAACGCAGAAAAATCAAGGGCTACATAAAATAGTATAAAAATAGTATAAACTTAAAATGATATAAAAATAGTATAAAAAATGTATTTTCAATCATCTTTGACGTTGAAATTCACCGCTCGCCCGCCGAGAAAATATTAGCCTGGCTCGTTTACGTGATTTCCACAGCGTTGCGCCACGTGTCGTTACACATTTTCCCCACAGCTCATGCTCCTATATAAAAGCGGGCTGCATTGTTTGGTTTCCGACAAAATTGTCTTCATATATTTGCCAGATTTTACTGTGCAATTTTGACCCAGTTCTTCTCTGAAACGCGCACAGTTATCAAAACATCGAATACCATCCGGTTGACACGAACCTTTTCCATCTAAATGAATTCTTTCTGCATGACGATTTCGCCGTTACGGTATTTCGAAAGAACATGAAAAACAGTGTACTTGGCTTTTCTTTCCCTTTCATCTTTTTTGTACAACTGTTTCCTTTCTCGTTTCACAAAAGAGTGCAGAAAGTTGATCTTTCGTGGCAGAGTGATTTTTAAAGGGATTTATACACTTCCGGATAAATTGTGCGAGCCACGAGCGTTTCAAATTTCTCGATTGTCGACAAGCGTCCATTGTCGTTCCACTGTAGTCGCTAGAAAACGTCGGTCGTCGCGCTGTCCTTGGAGACCCTTAAAAGTTGCAGACAATTTGCTCTCTTTCTATGACCACTTTCTTTACGCCGCGGCCGACGCGTGGACAACTGGCTGAAAACTTGTGACGAAATTCCACGACACGAATTGCGTATCGCTTCGCTGCAAAAATATAAAAGTTTCAGCAAACTGAACTTAACTAAACTCATGTTACACTCGATGATATTGCAGGCTGGTAAAATTTGGTACAGCGGTAACTGCTACCAAACGCCGCGCCACGAGGAATCTCAAGTTTCTTGGCGATATTTCTTTAATGTCTTCATCGTCGTAGATCCTTGTAGAAAAAGAAGTTTTCGTGATGAATATTTTTGAACATAGAGTAATAGCTCACTTGATCGTAAATATGAAATTGTATATTTTCATAAATAAGAAGTAAACGATTTCTGAGGGAACGATCTGGCATTTTCTTGATTTCCAATGGTACAAAAAGAACGACTGCGATACTTCTTGTTCCTAGCTCGAAACCAAGCTGTGTCCAAATTAAGCTATAAAAACGAACGGCAACTATAAAAGTTTCTGTTTCGCTATATTTCTAGGTAAACCTCGACACACTTCGAAAATACATGTAATAAATTCTCGTAAAGCATTTGTACGAAAACTGTCGGATTCGGTGTATAAGCGCTCGATTTAAAGCATAAAATTCGAACTTAAGGTATACCTAAATTATCGATTGATCCATTCATACTTTTAAGAGTGTTAAAGAATATGTAAGTATTTTAAAATAATCTAAAAAAGCTTTCTTTATATATAATTATTCCACACAATAAAATTGTTAATGTGTATTCTCCGCGTGTGTTTTCTCATTACAAATATCCAGAAGAAACACGAATCGACCGCATCCTGTGTCTGTCATACCAGAATCGACTGTCGTTAACTATTTTCCGCAAGCCTCGATATCGGCCCATTTATACGCTCGTTCATTACCACGCGTTGCCCGTAATTAAACGAATGGTTAACTTTAAAAAATGTTTTGGAACCGTGAGACAGACACGCCGCCGGGTCGAATGGTCATAAACCAACAACGACCACGCTGAATGCCGCCTCTCTCTTCTTCGTCTCCACCCACTCTATGACGAATCACAAGATGATAAAGTACCGCTGTAAGTGCTGCCACTGTCACAATCTTAGCAAGACGATACACGCGAATTCGAAACACACGTGCACGTGTCATACGACTTACGATATGTCTCTCTGAATTAGACATTGTATAACTCATTTCCGAAACTGGGTGTCCGTTTCCTTGTTTATCTTGCTCCTATCACGTTGGTACATATGAAATGTTGTTTGCCTAAATAGAATTTTGATCACACGTAGTTTCTTCAAAACATCATAAATTTAATTAAAGCAATTTCCATAGAAACCAACGCGCTTTGCCACCGAGTAATTTATGTCATTATATCTACAAATTGTTGAAACACAACCATTAGGGAAAACAATATTTTACGTATATGCCCCAACCTGATAGTATGATACTTCTATCTCGCTTGTATCGTTTCTGCTACAATACTTCTTCTTCCCTTCTATCTCTTAGTTTTACAATTGGATCCACTTTCTCGTCACTGTTTCGCAACGAATTCGTCTCTTCTCGGTGTGTACACGCGAAGTAGTGCGTTTAACGCGTCCGTTCTCGTATTTTTTCACGGCCGACGTCTCATGGAATATCGCGTTCCTGAACGAATCCTTTGGCAAATGTTAAAGTGGCTCCTTTATCCAGCCTTCGCTCAGCGGAAAGTGCGAGTTCCGCAGCGGTGTTATAGTCGCGTTGATTTTCCTTGAGTTCGCATCCCGGGATTCAAGAGATATTTTCCTGCGGAAAAAGGGGGAACACGGTAACTACTCGGGACGCGCAGGGCTTCCTTTTAACGAGTGTCGCGTGAGCGTCGGAACGAGAGTAGAAAATTCAAAGGAATACGTCGGCTGCGGTGTAAAACGAAATATTAGATATAACAAGCTCGACTTTCTATTATATTTCTTGCGGACAAAACGACGCGATAAGTATTTTATGAATACTGGAGTATGAATGCATTCTATTAATACCTGTATTTTACATATGTATGTATTCTAAATATTTGAATATTTTATGAGTGTAAATACTGTTATTTATTTTTATGTCCTAATGCAACACTTACTTCAGATATCTAATAAGCAGTTCCATATTTTGTTCGTTCACTTCGAGTTAATTCGATTATATGTATGTACATATACATACATTACACGTTATTTGGTTTATAACTAAACCAAATACTTAAAGTTATTCTACATGCGTGGCGAACTTTCGTATCTGTACCTATATGTATATCTTACCACATATGCAAACCACATATGAAAACCACCCTCTGCTTGAAACTGATTACCATGTCCTAAGCAGCTGCTCAACCTCTTTCGCTCTACCCCAAACACCTGTTATTCGCACGAGAAGTTCATGTTCCTCTAATTATCTCTGTACTTGCAGAAGAAACACAACTATCTTCACATTTGCATCAGATCTTTCCTGCATATACGTAAGAGGATCCGGTAAAAACATGATAACAAATTCACATTTTGGTATAAAAATTGACAGAAAGCTACGAACAAGATGACTTCGATCTATATAAAGAAATATAAAATATAAATCACCATCATAGATCGTCGATCCATAGACTCAAATTTCAAAAATTTGCAATACGACGAACGGCAAAATACGCACTGCCAGAAAAGTTCCATTTTTGTGAAACACGGCAAAGATTCGTCCACTCTAAGAACATGAAACAATCTTCAATCTCTTTGTCGAAAAATCTGCTGTCCCAGGTACAAGTCCGCGTCGAGACAGAATGTCTCGGTGAAGTAACGAAAGCGCGGGGTTCGAAGTTGATTGTAAGTAGCCTACTGAATGACGGCGATGTGCAAACGACTATTAACGAAAAGGTAGCCAATGATAATCACGAAAGCGCGTTGAACGGCCGAAAGAGTAGTTTCGAGAGGAAGAAAGACGGGAAGAAGAAAGGGGAATTCATTCGCTGGCTACGTTCAGCGGACGACCGGAAATAGATTGCAAAGTGTTTTAAATACAGGCTCCGTGAAACGGAGAAAGATTGCAAAGAGTCGTACACGCGAGATGCGTGTTCACGCCTTTAAAGCGCATCACTCCGCGCTTTCAGTTGAAAAACGGGTCGGAGATTTTGCCGGTGAAAGATAGAACTGGTGAGAAGGAGACAGAGAGTAGAATAGAGACAGGAAATGAGGCCAGCTGAACCGATATACACCTGTGAACGAGTGTTTATTATGCAAAGCAAAAATTCCGGAAAATAAACAGGGTGGAAATATGGCAGGAAGTGAGAAACGAATCGCTCTAATTCTATTTTAAATCCCGGTCGCGTATCGATTGAATTCGTCTTCGTCTTTACCGGTGAAAGCTTCTGCGAATGTATTAGAGTTAACTCGGGGTGGAAAATAACAATCTGACTTTCGGAATAAGATTTCATGAAAGCTATAGACTTAAAAAGCTGTTTGTATCCTAAGCTTACATATTTAATTGAATATTATCGAAGCGATAATAATTTAGCTTGATAAAAATAGAAACAAGAGGAAATGTTGAAATATTTCTTTAATTAAATTACAACGAGTGAAAACAATCAAATATTTGTGCTTGTAAATAGAAAAAATGAAAAATAGCTTTTGCAAAAATTAATCTCTTAAAAACGTTCTGCTTGGCTTTACGCTGACAGTAGACAATCTTTTGTCTTTCCATATCTTTACTCGTCTTGCAGTTGGATTTCGAGAAAGCGCACCACGAGAACGACATTCATTAACGAAGTTGACACAACGAACATGAAATGGAAAAATCGTGTAATGGAAGGATGAATGAAATTTAGAAACTGCAAAAATTTTTGTTATGCGTATATACAGTTCGAAAAAAAAAAAAAAAAAACGAAAATGACAAATTCAACCACTTGTTATTTATGATGTGTTACACGTCAATTTTCAACGAATCTCCCTCCCGGCTTAAATTTTCCAAATCCCAATAAAAAAAATCATGTTCCATGGACAAACGAAAACCCACAGCGTTAACCTGATCGCTTAAAAATAAATAACTACATTTGCATTGTTGCGTGGGGAAGAGTAGCACTCTCCAAATGCATACTAGTTAATATTCATGACGGAAAAATCGATTCAAATTTTTAATCCAACTGTTAAACCAATAATTAAAGGTAACACGAGCCATTGGATTTTATGCATCGCAGGATACAGTACCGAATTTTTACAGTTTTCTATCGTTTTTGGAGTGTGTAATAGATTTGTGTAGAGTATCTTTTCGTAAAACTGATAATATGTAAGTTACTTTATTTAACTGTAATACACCTGTTATTATTTGAATCAAACTAGACACAAGCTAACAGTATACATAAACATGTATTACCATAAACGAATGAGATTCAACTATTACAGCCAAGATTTCAAAATCTAAATCGATAAATAAAAAGCAACGTAAGATAAAATCCTTTCGAATTTGATGATTCACCCAGCAACATTTTAGGCTAGCTATTGTGCGAGAGATGACCTATTCCAAGCAATTTCACAATCGAATAGCTTCCATTATTGACGAGAATAAAATTAAAAAAAGAAAACGTGGAAGAAGGATAATTATTTGGAAACTACATACTTTTGAGGATACAAACAGACCCAGACGTTGGTCGCTATTGCCATGTGGCAATGTCTCACCATGGTGGACGTAAGCAATGTCGCAGAATAAAGGAACAATACGCGGCAAGAATTCTAAGCCATTCGTTATTGTCGATATAGACGGTCGCGACAAAAAGAAGGTTTTGACGAGCACCGATCGACCGCACTGAATCATCCTACGGAGAGACACAAGTTACCTCGAGTAGAATATTTTTTTATGAATCACGAAACGGCACAACGAGATCTTTCCTTGCTGTATTTTTCCTTTGTATTCATACCGGCACAGTGTGCGCGACCGTTCTTCGCATCGTTTCAATTCGATGTCGTCTAGTATGCATTGTGCATCGTTCGTGAAGAACATTGAGAAATAACGAAGAGGAACAAATCTTCGTATCTGATATCTTACTATTTAATCGGGATCGTACGATTGAAACGTCTTGAATTAGAATATTTGTTTAAAAAGATCGACATGTTAATGTAACGTAGTAGAGACTTGTGTAACGTAGCATACGACGAGTAATCTGCAGAAAGTTTTCGAGATAACATTAATTCTAAGTAATATTTAAGATGGAAAATATAGATGAAAATAATATTAAAAAGACGAAAGAGAATAAATACGTCTGAAATGCTAAATACAATACTCGATTCGATTCAAATGAATGATTGAAATGAACAGTGAATGAAAAGTGACAAGATATGGTGAAAAGAAGTCGCGACATTCGCCGTTGGCAAAATCGCGTTTCCTAAAATTCCACATCGTATAACTTCTAACGGCGCACTCCTCGGTTTTTCTTCCGGGCACGCTCAAAAGAACACGTATTGTTCGGCGTACTCGCTATCCAATCAACTTGATCACGGAAATGCAGTTTGGAGTTGCTTCGTGCATCTACTCCAATCTTCTCTCCTGCTAGCAAGTTCCGTCCAACTCCGCGCATATCGTATTTGCAATTTCTCTTTCCCGCGAGATTCCCAATACTTTTTCGCGTTCGTTGCGTAACACCGGAGGCAAACTGACCGAAGCACGCGAAGGAAAGACTCGAGAGAGAAATGGAGAAGATCCGCGAGCGAACGACGCTCAGAAGAAGAAAGAAACGAAAGTAAATAAAAAGGGATGAGAAACTAAAAGAATCACAGTTGAGAGAGTTTCAAAGGAATAAACGATTAACGAGAAATTCTTCCGGTTTTAAAATTTCGGCATATGCGCGGTTTGGACTTTGAACACTTTCAGTTCCCGCGAAACGCGCGGGTTCGACGCGGTAGAACATCGATGTGAAACAATCAAACGCGCCGGGCACGAGTGTCATTTCGACACGTTATTTCGCGGACGACGAGGAGAAAAAACAACGACGGGGAAACCGATATACCGATCGACGGTACAGGGAAACGAGGGTGCGGCGCCAACGAATTTCCAACAACGTCTGATTATGATTATTTACGCAAGGTTCCATGCGAACCGAAATGTCTCTCTGGCCCGGAATAGGTTTCGACGCGAAATTTTCCAAGCGCTACGATTAGAGATCGAATTATTTCCTAGTTGCGAGGGTACTTGAAACAAGCCGTGGAACGGACCGCGATGAAGCAGAGAGAGAAAAAGTCTGTTTCAAATCCTAACCCGTCGGTTTCAAAACGAGAATATTTAATTCGTGCTGCTTTTACAGGTTTCGATGGTTACATTGCAATAGAAATCATGTTTATGCGGTAATGATATAGAAAAGAAATCGTCTCACGGATTTCAGTGAGCTTAAAATATGTTATCAAGATCAATATTTTGAATAACTTTTTCTTATACGTCTATCCGCCGCTCGATTTTTGTTCCCAAAATGTTCACAAAAAATTTCAATCAAATTTAGGTTCCATCACGCTTTATTCCAAATTCTTAGATCATCGCACTTTTATATAGCACAATCTAAACTTAACTCATTGGTACTAATGATCTATAATATAAATAAGAAGAGATAAGAGATAAGAGAGATCAATGGTTTATAATAGGCTGGGTAATATTAATATCCAGTCGCCCATGAGACGGCCAATAACAATTTATTATTTAAAAGGACATAATATTAATATTAGTGTTAATAAGAATTTATGAAGTAAGATATAAAAAAATCTCAAATGCTTCTGAAACTGTTTTACCATCATCCTAAAGTGTCCAGTACATATACAGCCAACGCATATAGATATCTACTTACTCTAATTATTAGCATGTACGTGACAAACAGACAAATAAAGTATAACGCAACATTTCGTACATCAATAAATTCATTGAAAATGATTTTAAGCTAAAGTTACAGGCCGGCTGATGGCGGCTGGATATTACTTTAGTTCAATCCATAACCTATCCATTTTAGATACTATACTAAATAACACGATATTAAAACTGATTATCTCTCTTATCAGCGAGTGAAGTTTAGATTGGACTATATAAAAATACACCTGTCCACTTCACAATGAAGTGTAATCGTAACATAAATTGTATTGAATTTGCGAATATCTCGGAAACTAAGCCCACGCGGCAGTAAAACGCGTTAAAGTTATTCAGAATGTAGATTTTGACAACATATTTCAAAGTCGTCAAAATCGGTTAGATATACTCTTTTCTATGTAATTCTGGAAAAGTTGGCTTACAGCGCCGAATTTTATTCATTCATGCAATCTCCGATTTATCCGAACTAGTATCGAAGGTATGCGAAGAATTACAATAATTATAAGCGACAAAATCTCTGGAATAATTTCTGGGAGCTTTCTACTTGGAAACGGCAACCCTTTTGGGAAGTGTTCACCGCAATAGAGTCACGATAGTCAATAATCCTGAACGCCACGTAAAACCGGGCCCTTCCAACTACATATCTGAATATTCCGTGTCAGCGTCTACGTGTACGAGCTACCTAATCTTTAGAGTAAATCGACACGTCAGAATATCGGCATATTTTCTGCCGCGCAGACCCCGCTCTGCACCCTGAACCTCGTCATCCGCGACGAAATTACGTCGGTTACAGTTTCGCGTGATATCGACGTCAAAAGAAATCCGCGTGAACCACCCATTGCCGCTTTGTGGCAGAATTCAGGAAATGTTCGAGAATTCAATAAACCTACCCTCTGATTCACTCAACTACTCCAATTATAAAATATCGAGAGTATCGTACAGTATCAATACACACATCGTCGTCTTTACATAGAACATTATGTAAGATTATATTAACATACTATAGACTATAGAGTACGATATAGGACTGCTACACTGACTTAGAAGCTAGGATAAGTTTGTTAACTTATCTCTAGAGCTATTATTTATCGATTTCCGTGACATCATTCTTGACGATGTTTCATAGAGTATCGATGATGGGTTATATTTTAATTTACAGACGAAACAGAATGTAAAAATAACCGCTACTAAGAGCCTAGATCTCTGAAAATAAAATATGTATACGAAATACGCTTATTTTCTGGACATTCGTCAATATCAAAGATTCTAAAAAGAATACCTGCTCTTGCGTTACAATCGCCGAATATTCGACCCTCTTGGCGAAAGGAAGGTTAAATGTCACTATCGAGTATCTATCAGAATCTTCAGGTACATATCTATCTAACAAAAACTATACGTTCATTCTAAACGCGTGAAGTTTCACACTTTCTTACACAGATCGCACCATTTTTATCATTTCTCTACAGTATAACGTAATTTCCTAGATCCCGAATGTAAATGAAAAATGGGAAAGGAAATGAAAAATCATTAGACCTAGATGCAACAAGTTTCTCAAGTATAGTTCCATACAGTAATTAATTTCATAATTCTATAAAAAGTTGTCAACATGAACACGAAGCAGATACGAGATGCATCACGCAGAGAAGAAAAATGATGCTGAGGACGTTGCAACGAACAAATGCAACAACCAGACATTCGCTCTGGCCGAGATAAAGTGACAGACCGTGCTGCTTCGCTAAGAAGCTTCGCCGATAAGATTAGCCGACGGATAGGTCGAGCGCGATAAACTCTTTAACAACCTCGTCACCGCGGAGACCAACGCTTCTATACACACAAAACCAGATATCCGCTCGAGAGTCGAAGCGTGTTACGCGTCGTGAGATCTTCACCGTCCATCACTTTTGACCGTGTTAGTAATCCATCAACCGAGTGATTCTCGGTCACGTTCATTCAAGAAACTGTGACCCGCCCGCGCTGATGTTTTTACGAATGATTAATTCGCAATATTGCTCAACAGCTAGATTATAGAATCTGAGAGTAGAAATTGTTATGTAATAACGTTAGAAAAATTGTTTGGTAGTCATTCAAATGAAAGAGATTTTCGGAAGGGCATTATTATTATTGTAGTCGGCATTGTTATGTGTTACAGAGGAATCGAAAAGATGTTTGTTTTTTATTCATGCCCCAGTTATCGATTTAATAGCGAGAACGAGAAATTTTCGGAAATTTGAATCGAGTAGACGCACTCCTACCATTATTTCCTGCTAACTATTTGTTAATAAAAAAGTTGACAGTTTATCGTACATCTCGAAGCGTAACAGTATTTATTAATTCTACTGCTGCAGCTGAGAATACTAGGGCAAACAGTGCTACAATAAACCAAGTTCAGAATCAACTATATACATTTCTAGGTTCTAGACATGTATATGACAATTATACCTCATAGTACATAGCATCGTTAATTTTATTACTCAAACGATAAACAAAGCTTTCTCGTAGCCAAAGACGAGTAATAAGCATTTCCGAATTCCCGTTTCTTTAATTACGTAATATCGCAATACGTAACAAGGGGCGCTATAAATCCAGCGCAACGGCACAATAAAAGTATTTGCATAATGCGAGTGACGCAGTCGTTTCACTTAACAACCGTATCCCACCATATTTCGGCGAAAACGCGCATTCCCCCTGACATACTAATAAAACTTTTTCGCGGAAAGAATCGCGCTCGATTGTAAGTAAACCATCTCGACGTAATTACTCTGAGATGATGCCATTACGGAATAATGTGATGTCCAGGGCAGGCTCCTCGACTATCGGGGAAATACTGATCAAACAAGAATCAAAGAATAAAATTCACATCGAGGAAAGACATTTCGAACTATCGTTTCGTTTCCCGCCGTTACCAGAGAAAAGTGAACAACCTCAAACCCCTCCCTTCTTTTTGTCCAGCATCATTCTCAACCTCTCCAAAAATACTTGGAAACGTATCGACGCAGAACGAACGATCCAGAAACGGTCGAAATAATCGTTGCTCTTCCCGGCAGTTATTGCCGATTAAACGGGAACACGACTCGTCGCCGTGGCACCCTACCTTCTCCAGCTTGCACGAGAAATACGACGAGGCTCGTTGCTCGTAGGAATTCGGTGGCGTGTGAAAATCAGCGTCGTCAGCCTCTCGTCAGCCAGCTCCCTGACAGAAGTGGACGCAGAACGTTTACACCCGCGAACGCACGAGAACCTGTATATACGTTGGACAAGATGTACATTCTTCATCCGCGTGTGCGTCTCCCGCATGCGTGTGTCTCTATTCGCATATACTTTTGCATCTATATACATATACGTACACAGATACGTCAACGCACGTGCGAAAAAGGGTGTGCAAGCCGAAAGTGCGAGCGACTAGGAAGGATGAGAGCATGCGAAAGAGATATACACATACAAGAAGAGGGTGGTGAAGAAGTGGGAAAGAAAGGGTACGGCGGAGACGAATGCATATGAAACGAGGAAGACAGAGCGAGGATGTTTCCGGATGCGAGTGCAAGAAGGAATGAGGGAGAAAGCCGGAAGGCAAAGTCGGCAGGATCGAGAAGGACGGAACGGGAGGCGGGAAAGTGGGAAAGAGAGGATCGAAAGTGGAACGAAGAGGCCGCGAGTCTGGCGGGAAAAATCAATAGCGGTGAGCCGGCGAACCCAACCCGTGCAACCCTCTCGTCCTCTCTCTCTCTCTCTCTCTCACTCTCTCTCACTCTCTCTCTCTCTCTCTCCTTCCATTTCTCTGACACTCTCTCCGTCTTTCTTTCACTCTTTCCTCCTTTCTCCACCCACCGATCCCATCCCCTACTACTGCCTCACTTTCGGGGTCGAACTGAAACCTCCGCGCCCACACGGCCGCGCTGTCGTAAGCTGCGACCAAGCCTAAACCATCTCCTGTAGCGTTTTACTATCGCCGACCCTCCAATGTATCCCTCGTTTCTTAACGTTTCCGTCACGAGGACCTGTTACAAGGTCTTCCCTTCGAATCCCCGCTAAAATCGCATACCGTTCGTTTCGACGGGGACGGTTTCACACGGACGAAGAGACACCAGACGATTTGGTTGTTCTGCTTCTCCACCGGAGCCTCGTTCTCCATTTCCGATCCCTGAATTTGACTTATGGCCAGTAGCCACCGAAAACTGATCGAAGGTCAGGACCGGCCTTGAATGACTACAAGAGGAGAAGTTAAGAAAAATATTACTTCGTTAAGAGATTCGTTAATTATCGAGAACGTTGGAGATATTAAGATTTCTTAGAATCGATTACAAAGAGAACAATTACTCTATTAGAGGAAGCTTAAAGTTCAATTTAAATTGAACTCGATACGCGTGATCGATCGCCACGTTCCATTCTATCCGCAATGTACAAATGCGATTTCTCTATACGTAATGTTATTCGCTCAAAGATCCTATTTGTTGATTTCGCGCATCAGAAGTTTGTTCGTGAAGCAACATTGTGTAGAACCAAAGGAACTTCGTCCAAAATGAATGAATAACAGATCAATTGACACGAGGAGAATGCACAGAAATGGAAACGCTGTGGAAACGCGAGACGACTATTTAACTAAATTCGCCGGGTCGTTGGCGTGACCACCATGTGTTGCCTCTGGGCATTCCCTTGCTGGACGCTTGTTCTACAAGTGTTTCGTCTGCGCGTCGAATGTTGAACGTCATAGCGAAATTTGAATACAATGAACTGTTTTGAATTTTTATTATGCTGCGTACGAGACGACGCACCGCAATGGATTCTCGCGCCAATTAGACGTTAGTCACACTACCGCTCGTTTCGAGTCGAAATATCCTTCACGATCGGTCCTTTGATATTTTTCATAGACTAGTTCAATGTATACAGCATTTCTCTGCCTCGTAGCGAACGAATGTGCAATTGTGTGCATGCAAATTTAGTGCGTTGTTATGTGAAAAGAAGAAAGCAAAAATATTTATATACAATACTGGAATATTGGATTGTTCGGCGTTTTTGTAGTGAACTCTTGTCAAATAACAAAATTCCAGTTCGGCAAACAAATAGAAACAGTAAATACAATGGTAAGAAATAGAGAAATTACTAGAGTCTCTGATCGTAATTATTGATTAAAAAGATTAATTTTGAGATATTAAAAAACACACTATGTTCATTAATACAAATGATTGTGGTTCATCGATATAGCCAACAACTACATGTAAAACAAAAGTAATAACCTCGACGCTCGATAATGGACGATTTCATCAAACAGAAGCAGTCCGACAGTCATGCGATGATGACAAGAGAACCGTGAAAATGCAACACATTATTCTAAAAGAATCTCATTTGAAGAGGAAGTTTTTCATGCCATTGATGCAATTTAATCATTTCCCCGTTCTGTGGACTTGTATGTATTTCTCTTTCTGTCGATCGACGCGCGAAAAAGTGTTTGCCGAAGAGAGAAAGAAGCATTGCAATTAAGTCGACGCCATATCGAATGCACGTGGAAATTATGGTCGCGCGAAGAAATCGTGATAAAATTGAACCGTGAGATTTCGATTATATTATAATGGTTCATTATTCGATTTACGAGATTTAAACGGCGCGTTGCCATTTGCATAAAATCGCGAAATTATCGGTGCATTACTGTTTCCAACCACGCCGCGCGGTACATATAACCTTTTTAATTGCTTTTGATATGGAGCCGGCGTCGCGATACGCTTTCGTAAGTCTATTTCTCGTGTTCCCCGTAACACGTGCTACGTCAGAAGCCAACGACGGCCGATGTTACACGACAAAGATACGATTAACAGGCAGCCACGTACCGATATAGTCCATTAAATCGCAGTCACAAATAAATCACGCACGACTCGTTCAATTTTAACGCGACCTCTTTCTTTTATCATTCTTGTCGATACCCGAAATTAGCACAGTGCGTTTGGCCGCTTGTCTCCGTCGTCGTCGTCGTTTCGCGTTTAAACGTTACGACTCTGTAAATCGAGCCGACGAAACGATTTACGATATGCTCAATTATGTTACTGTGCTTGTGAAAGTAATTTACATTAACTCGGCAATTACTGGCTGTTCTTTGAATAGAAACGAGCAATCCCTATTAAAATAAATCTTACGAAGAAAACGAGCGCAACGCGCGTACGAAGTTCATAAAGTATCCGCTGCCACGAGTAAAAGTATAATTTAATTTTCAATCGCGACAGCATATGTTAATGACGTCAAAGGCATTGGAGAAACACGTAATACGGTTACGGTTGCTTGATATTCGGTAATCTCGAAGGTTGTGCGAAAAAGTTCCCATTAAACTGTTATCTTCCACAGCACTGCAAAGTTTGTGAAATCCAATGTACTACGCA
Organism: Bombus vosnesenskii; assembly: GCF_011952255.1. Lineage (NCBI taxonomy): Eukaryota > Metazoa > Arthropoda > Insecta > Hymenoptera > Apidae > Bombus > Bombus vosnesenskii. The sequence continues at coordinate 145,129 of NW_022882983.1, read as the reverse complement.
CACCGTTTGTCCTGGCAGATTTCAATAATGTAAACATTGGTTGTTTCACGGATCGATATCCTCCGCGTGGAAAATCAGGCAAATAGTTGACGAAAGTTTGCTAACGCACGCCACTTTTCCAGCCCCGTTCCCTCCAGCTTCTACCATCTCTCTGCCTTTCGAAACGGTTACACATTTATGGGGTTGCTTTTCGCAGCAGCTGGTGCCATGTGCTGAATTCCTGGCCGAATCAATTATGTAACTTTCAATTTAGCTAGTGGCGAACGGTCATCTTGACGACAAGTCGTAAGGGCCGGCCACCGTCCGTGTAAATTTACGAACTATCCGCAAACACGATTCTCCGCATCTCCGCTGGAATTCGATCGATTCGAAACGCCTCGCTGGAACGTCTCTCTCTCTCTCTCTCTCTCTCTCCCTCTCTCTATCGAATTCTCCGGCGAAATTCTTTGCGACGAATCCAATTAAACGTGCGTGCTCGCTTCGACTGGATCTTTCCCTGTAAAGTCTATATATGTAAAATGTATCCTCGTTATTTGATTACGGTAAAAGTTAAACAAACCGACGAATTCTTCTCTCTCTTTCCTTTTTATTTTTCAAGTAACAATTTTATCGAGTAAAATATTCTTATAACTCGTAATCTACTTTGCAAAGAGTCTTTCCAACTATTCAAATTCAATCCGGAGTGAAATCAGTTCGAATCTCGATAGGACGGCCTTACAAGTAATTTCGCCGAAACAGAACTCGAACGAACGTGAATTTGTACGTGTAATTTAAATCCATCCCCGGGTGGGAGTACATGTACCCATGAGACATACGAGAAACTACTTCCACTTGCGTGGTACCGCGTAAGTTTCCAAGGGAAGCAAAGTGCTGCAGCTGATTGGTAACTAGCAGAAGTTTTACTTGAGAATGAGACACCGAGTTTTCCTAAGAATTCCGCGTTTGCATTCAACAGAATTGAGCTGGTGCCTCCATGAAACCTTCCAAGCTTTCATCTTTAAATTCAGATTTCCAAAACTGAATATAAGCTTACTAGACTTCATAATAATAACGATTACTTTACGTTAAAACACTAATAGAAAGTAAATAAAATGCAGTAATGTTTTTGCATTGTATTTTTCAATTGTTGCAACACCTATTTTAGCGTCTGAACGCTGCTTCTTCCATTGTTGAAATTTTACTTCCTCGATGTTCCTGTGTTCTTTTTTATCGTTGCAGTTTCTCTTTTCTTGGCAAGTTGGATTTTCTCATTTACTAGAACCCCCATAAAATCCTCTCTATGGCAGAATCGTTTCCTCGAACGAGAACATTTTTCGAAATTTCTTTCACTTTTGTATTTAAAGCTCCAACAGGATACGGATGTTAAGAAGATATGCACTTTAACAACTGTAAATCAAAATGCTAATATACAGTTTCCTGGTGATTTTTTACGATACAAGAGAATATAATTTGCGCGCACTTCGTCCCATGTCACGGCTTCTTCGAGTGAATTCATTTCTTCTTTGTCAACATCACTCCTCCCTCTACTTTTTCAGACAATAATCATAACGGTTTCAAACGCAAGCATAACTTATGACGTATGTAATTATTTCTCGGCTAGAACGCAATCGTCAGACGTTCTACGTTGCTTGTTTCTGCCCGCGATTATGATTACATTTTCCCATTCGACTTGAAAGCAGTATCTTCATTTAAGAGAATAATACGCGATTATGCTCAGCTATCAACCTGTTACATCGTTCTGAGATTAACGTCGCGAAAATCTATTAACCGTGCAATTATTTTTTAGGAAAAGAAATACGATGGTTTGTATTCTTTCTACCAAGAAATAACACTGATGTGAGAAAGAAGACATTAATGAACGAAAATAAATTAAAAGTTTATCTTGATTTTAAAGTAATTATGCCGGAAAATATAAATAGCATTAAATAATTATTAAGTTATATTTTAACGTGGCGAGGGCGAAATAAAATTAGTAAAATCTTTGTGGAAAATAATTTTTCGGTGCCACATACATACGATAAAAAAAAAAGCATAGGTGACAAACCGACAGACTTGTGTTGATTTATACTATCAGTATACGAGGATCAATCACGCAACGTTTCATTCTGACCGTTCAATACGTGACATTCTTGTTAAAACCTATCCCGTATGATCTTGATAATCAAGCGAACCGATAAAGAAGATCGCGTGTAACTTGCTCGAACACCTTCGACTTTATTATAATTGCGTGCATTGCACGCGATACATAGCTACGCAGCTCTTACAACTTATTTTAAACAGAATTCTATAAAAATCCAAATCTCTCGAATCTTTTAAACAGGATTTCTCTGCATCAGTGATACTACGACCAACAATTTTAATTTCGAGATATAAACAAGGAGAGAACACGATATTATGTACAGAACGAATGGTGAGTGGATGGGGATTTGTTTGAAACACAGAAGAGAAAAATGTCAAAGGATGATTGGATCGAATGAAAACTACAAACACGGTATGTTTTATTTTTAAGATATGAATGCTATTTTATCCTATTGTTTCATGTATCATTGTTATTAAACATATTAACTTGTATTATCGAAGAGACCTTTTTCGAATGTAGAGATATGTTTGAGAGACACGTGACAAAGTCAATGAAAGCCACAAAACAATAATCTACAATGTGAATCTCATTTTGTAATTTCCTTATTGTTCGATTTATCGTTACTGTCCAATATATATTTGTATTATCGAAGAAACATTATTTCAGATCCTGAATAAAAATTGCAATTTTGATGTTTGTAGCGGAAATTTCTTAAAAACCGCCATAAACCGACATCATCGGCATCGTATTGAAAATTCGTATGTGATAACGTAATTGCTCGACCTCGATATCGGCATCGGGTCATGTTGTTGTCGCTGTAGAAGGCGAGTTAATGAAAACTGGCTTGGAAACCGTCATGCGGAATGACCAACCATTTCTAAAGTTCTCGCATAAGAGAATCGTATATTTAGACGACAGGAAACGACGCTCTAACGATGCGCCGGGACCTTTAAGATGTTTGCTTGAGCAAAACTTGTGTGACGAAATAGACGAGGAAGTCGTCCTGTGCAACGTCCAATCTATATCTACGTTCTGACTTGCGAAAACCTAATTAAAAGTGAAAACCGCTCGAGCTACTTTTGCGTGACCTTCGCGTTCGTGACTTTAGATCGAGGTAAATGAACTTCCAACGATTTTAGCGACCTGTATGTCACTGATTGTAAGAAACCAAAATGTTTGACGATTCGTTTGGTTTCTTAAAAACTGGATACTAAATAGCGCATTCTGGTATCAAAACAATGAAATTTTCAGAAACTTTGGCTTCAACGTATAGTTCGTATATATCGATTACAATATTTTTAACGAATTGGCCGTCAAATAAAATAATTGAAATGGTGAAATATTCTCGTTGATTGTTATGGAAATTATCTAAAAGTTTATTTTACTGGTTAAATTCATAACGTATATAGCCCAACATTGAGATGTCTAAGTTAAGAATACTTTCGCTTGGTTCCATTACTCGGTCGCTTCAAAGAACACACACATTCCTCGAATTCTTATTTTCTAAACACCGCCATCTCGTTCAAACGAGAGAGTTCCTCCGATGTTCCTAGATTAAACACTGCGTGTCCTCGTTTTTGATCTATTATACAGCAAATTTAACTTTACAAATGTTCCCCACGATAGAGGGTAAAAATTACTTTCGCTCTCGCGCGAAACTTTCATTGAAAATTTCCCTAAATTCCTGTATCATTTTATGTAACGGAAAAGAAAGAAGATTAAAGAGAGCAAAGTAGAAAGAGGAAAGGATTTCCAATAGGACTACGCAATTCCAGCTATTATTTCTCACAATGAAAATGTAAAACAAGAATGTGGGAAAATACAGCTAGCAGCGAGATCGATCGGAACGAAATCACAATTCGGGTTAATTACACGTTCCTTCTTCCCGCGGTAAAACAAATCGAAATTCGCGTCGTTAATGCACAAAGCCCTAAAAGTGTCACTGATTGACACTCGCCGCGTATCAATGGGAATTCGTGTGATGCTTCGCCGCCAGGGATAAATTACTCGACTTCAGTTAGCTAACTAACGATGTTAATCAACAACGATGTAACCAGTCGCAATTTAAACTTCCGAAAGCTCGTCGTCCGTCTGGGATCACGTGCCCTCTCGTGCGTGCTACTTCTATTTATACATACTTCGCGCGCTAGCAATGGTCATTCTGGCGATTAAAACCGACACTGTTTCCCGTTAACTCAATGGATTAAGATCTCGTGGCAAAGGTTCGTAAAATTATTAATCTCTATCAGTCTATTTTTTAGAAATGCTATCGGCTATTAGTATGTTCTTTCTTTTAGATTGCTAAGATAATATAATATTCTTGCTGTTAGGTTCAATCGTGCAACGACCGTGAAATTGAAGCGGCCGACATATAACGAACTATTATACGCTAATAGCGATGAAGACATAAGCATAATCAGCTGATACGAAAAAGCGATGTGCGAGGCAACGACGAGGCCTCGTAAAGATCGTCGTCATACCGATTGCCGGTGTCGGAAAGTACAAAGTGGCAGACGGAATATCGCTCCCGTGCAAACGACGACGACACGGATACGTAGAAGCTTTTATGGGGTGGCAACTCGCTGGAATTCCTAACTGTCGACGAGCGTGCAGATCGCTGGTTACGGTCAGAAGCTCGGGCCGTTTTAAATTTTCACAAACAGACTACGGTTCCGACATTGTCGCAGTCGTAATCGTCGCCATATATCGGTGATGTCCCCCCCCCCCCCTTGTCTAGATGTTGCTGGTGATTTGCACTTCAGAAAAGTGAGTTGCATAATGGCAAGTAAGGGGAGAAGCTGGTGGTCTGCGACGCGGTTCGAACCACCTTCGCCTGAAATCCGAGAATCGTCTCTCCCGCCGTTGAAATTTACTTCACTATCTCCCCAATTGATGGTATCCTACTGGGGGTAGCCATCCACGTGTTATAATACTATATCACTAAGCTATAATATTTTACCAAATGTTCTATTGGACAAATTGTAAAATGTAAATAAATAAATAAAAAAAAAAACCTATCTCCCCAATGGTTCGTGCGTTTCAAAATAAAGAAAACTGGTTTAACGTTTGCTGCTCATTGTCGTATTACAGTATATGTTTGCTTGCATTCAGAGATTTAGAATTTTGAAATAGAAAAGATTTCGCTCTAGACTGCAATGCAACGATTTGATTTAATTAATTTATTGTAAATCAATAAATCGATCAATAATGTAATTAATCGATTGATAGATGTTTCAAGATATTAAGAATATTGTCATATATGATGAAATATGCGCTATACTTTCTCTTGGTATACTCCTACTACCTCAAGACCTTATTAAATTCTATTCATATTAATATTAACGTTCAAACTGATACGATTAATTAGTCTATTCAGAACACCAATCGTCATACTTAAAGACCTATTTGGTCTTTGTTGTTTCGTACGAGTAAAACGACTTGCGTCTACATAAATTAGACAGATTAACAGAACATACAACAGTAAAGGTATTTAAGAATTAATGCACGCGATAATGCACAGGTGGAAACTAGAATTTTAGAGGACGAAGGTACGAATTCGCTACGTTTAAAAAATAAATCGAGAAGGTGAGTGGACTCTCGGAATGTATGCGTGGTGCATATGTAAGGATGACACTTTTTAAAGATGACCAGTGCGTAGCGAGAGAAAGTCTAAAGAAAAGGAGTTTTAGAAGAAGAATTCACTGTGTACGCTCACCAAGATAGTTTTAACACGCGAAGCGTATTTACAAAATAGTTTAATCGTACATATCTCTTTCGTTACTAATCGGTTTCCCCAACTTGCACATTGATTGAAATACCAAATTCAGGTTCTCCTATTAAACATGATTATATAAGGATGTTAGCACATCCTCTTCTATTAACTTCCAACGTGGCAACTAGATTTTCTACAAAACGAAAATTGATTGAAATACAAAACAAAAGCTCACTAAACATTATTTACGATATATGTAAATACTAATGATAGACAGTAACTCTTACATTAGCTTCCAAACACCATTATTACGCGTCTCATAAAATGAAAAATTGCTCGAGACTCGTTCGTTAACGTATCCGGATGGTGTCGAGCAGCGACGATATTAGAACGCAGCGTCACGTAAGAAAGGCTCATGGATGCTTAACCCTCGCATGATTTATTCGACAACGTACGCCGCAGGTACGGCCTTGCCTTAAGCCGGGGAAACACGTGTAACCATGATGAAATTACGTAACATTGTGTGCGCTCCCAATTTCCGTAACCTTCCACGCGCGGTGGCCGACTTTACGAGCTGTAATTTCTGTATCTGTCGGCGTGTCTCTTCCTTTTGCAGCGCATTCCGGCAGTACGACATGCACGCTTACCCGTTCCAAGATGTTGCTAGATAATTCCTGAACTTTCTCCCTTTGTTGTCCGCCACGGGGGACGTATCTATTGACAACCGGCACACTAGTTTCCTCGATTATCAGCCGCTTCTGCCCGCCTTTCTTGCGAAACGTGTTCATTAATTCGTTGAATACCGCTCGTGCTATTACTGTATTTCACGGCGTCCTAACAACGTTAACATACAGGCACAGATAAACGAAAACAAAATACGCTGGACGAAACGTTAATTCTTTCCTTATCGAAGATATTACTTTTTCTTCTAGATATCAGACCTTTTCAAACGTACCTCGATACCGCGATATAAAACAAATTTTCCAGCCTTTTGTTTCTATTTCGTTTCTATATCGTGCACGTTCAACCGCCTAATTAATAATAATTAATAATAACGTTTATTGCACCAATTATGGAAATTTATGGTGTGTCCTTTCGGAGATAAAAGGAAACCGATCGTGGAACGGGATAATTACTAGAAAAATGGATGAAAGAATCATCAATCATTGAAAAGGGAGAAATGGAACAGGCTGCTGTATACTCTATAATTATTAAGAAACTGGTTCTTCTAATGACATAGTGATAAGGAAATCGGCCGTTTCTTACGACATATCTTGGAAACGAGCGACAAGTTCTGGTTGTTGCGATCGCCACGATTGAATAACAAATCGCAGATAAAATTAGCCGCGAATTGTCGTTGTTCCGTGCAGCGTAGGCCGCGGTAACGCTTTCGCAGCTCATTTGACTTATTATCGCAGTAATTATCACAACTTTATCGTTGGTATAATTCTCGCTTAGCTCTCGCGCCATTCCACGAGCAGTTTATTTTACCAGCGCGGCCTTTCAAGCCCTGTCCCGCTCCTCTAATTTCGTTGCGCCAAATATTCTTGTTTATTTTATGCCCTGATTCACTGACAAGCAGGAGAGTTTGTCGACTGCACAACTTCCTCGGGACCTGTGTTTATCTCTACCGGATATCGTCTACCTCAATTCGTTCTTTGCAATGCATTTCGACGATCATTCTCCTCCAGTATCATGTCGAAATTCCCTGTTTATATTCACCGTTCTATTACATTCCCAGAATGTATTTTGATATGGAGATGCATTTAACGATAGAACAATCAAACAACAACAAACTTCCCAATCCTTTGTCCCTGTATGAAATTATTGAAATCGACGCGTACCTCCACTATCTATCGAGTAACTAACTACCCATTCTACTGTTAGTGCTCACTTTTAACGTCGCGTTTGTATCTCGAATGAAACCACGTTGATTCCTATCGATACTAGATAAGGAACTCAAAACTAAAACCAAAAACAACCGCATAACTAATTTTTATCTTGATACCTTTTCTAAACGTATCTATCTCTTTATTAGATTATAAAATCTAAGGAGGAGAATTCCTGCCTCGAATCTGCATAAATCCTATTAGATTCGACTGGAATGATATCTATAAATGCAAAAGATCGAGCTACAACGATTCATCCACAAGAACTTCAACAACGAACATTTATTTCGTCATTTCTTTCGACTAATCGCAATTATCTAAGTAAAGACATCTGTTTAAATTTATCGATAAATTGGACTTGTTTGTATCCATTGTTTCTTCAACTACCGGACATTGTAAAAACGTTGATCAGGCGCACGATATCTTTGACCGTTTCTTCTAAATATTTTCGATTTTCCGGAGTCGTCGGTTTAGTTGCAGGTCACGGTTACTTTGCTCGATTCCCTTTGTCTGCAAACCGTTTCTCGCTCTCGCTACCATTCGCCCATCAACGACAACGTTAAGTGACTAGACGACCACCTAACTCAGTCCGTGTCTTTTCGCAGCCGCGTTCCTTCACCTCGCAATTTCTTCGCCAACCCGCTTCTTCTGAGTTATCTCCGTCCGATTCGTTCTTTACGTTGCAGACGCTGCGAAAGTATGGAGCAAGCACGATGGTCTACATACTGCACACGAATATCGAACGCAAATCTCGTCGGCGACTTTATTTCATAGCTTTCTCTGGGTCCACGCTGCTCGTTCCGTCCAACGTTACCTTCCGTTGAGATTCATCTTGTAGGAATTGACGCAATTCTTCTGAGTAGAGTAAATTGTGATCGCTTAACTCTCTAACCTTTATTTTTCCAACAGTTTTACAATTGTTTTATTATACCGAAATTTTTTGAAAAATTTTACAGGACACTACACTAGAGATAGAACGATATTCATTCAAAAGAAATAAAATTCGAGAAAATCTAGCGACTCTGGAATTATTCTGGAAAATCTAGATACTTCTGCAATGCGCAAGATTCCTTTTTGGTTCGAAATTCTGTTTTTCAAATTCCAATTTTCTTATAAAACAACTTGATTTAGTTTCTTAAGAGTTATTTACGGAATACTTATTTTTCCGTGACCAAATCGAGCAAGCTAACGCGGTGACGGTCACAAATTTATTGTTGTTTTAAACAGATTACCGCGTATCGATCGAAAACCCAGTAGCCCGTAGACTGCCTCCGGTTCTCAACTTTTCTTGCTTCCATTCACCGGGTAATGAGCGCATTAGCGAGAAGCAACGATTCTCGACTTTACCGATTTTTCTTCCCTCCTTTTTTTTTTTCTTTCTCTATTCTTCTTTTTTCTTTTTTTCTCGCGACAACTTCCTCCCATTCGTCTCGGTTTTGATCTCCACGACCGGTCGCGGCCATTACTTCGTTCCTGAACAAGCTTTCCAGGGACATTTTAGTCTTCGAAGAAATGCGGGAAATACAAGCCAGACTATTTCAAGCAGACGGAACTAACAACTTAACGCCTCGATAACGCCGCGCGATGACGAGAATCACAGGCATAACCGTAAGACGCAGCTGGTAAATAATTCCAAGCCGTTCTACCCGTTGCAGCGTCGTACCGTGATTGCGACTGGAGGCCATCAATCGTTCAGTTGCGATATTTCCAACGTGATTCCCGTTTCTCGTCGACTAACTCAGATAATAATCGTTTAAAATAAATTGTATTAACCTTAATCTTCGTAAAATATAGATAACACAGTGTTTATTATATTCGAGGTACTATCTATCTAATAAATAGAACTCGCATGTCTCTTATTCAGAATAATTTAAGCAACATGCATAACTCGAGGTTACGAGACGATGAAACATTTAAAATCCTAGTTATCACCTAACGCTGTTAAATTTCACCGATGCCAGACACACAGGATAATACGATACTCGTGCAATAAATAAGCAGCAACGTACAATAGAAACGGTTTCATATAGCAGCTCAGTTACGATATTTCTTCGATAAGAACGACGAAAGGAAACAAACTGTAATTTCAACGTCACACGAAGTAACCTCCTGAACTATGACATGTACGCAAACAACTCGTTTCCGAACTCGGAAAGAATTTTTCATTTGCACAGAATCACAGGCACTCGAAAAACAAATCACTCGGCAAAAGGCGAGAGCGTTTCCAGTCTCTTTAAAATATCGATTGAGAATGAGTCTCTGGACCTTCTTTTCTTTCTCGTCTTTTCCGTCTCTGTTCTTCTTCGGTTGGTAGAAGAGGGTTGACATCCAGGCAGTTGAAAACGGATCTCCGTGCCGTAGGGGCGTTCGAGAAGAAAAGGAGAGGGTGAAAATAAAACCTCGCATTCGTTACTGGCAGCTAGAAAGCGAAAGAGAAAGAAGGAGAAAGAAAGAGACGGGGATCCGTGGCGAAAGGAACGTCAATATTCACGAAAATCGGAATAAAGCTGGAAATTTCATCGCGGTTGGCATGCCAAAGCGTAGGTAGAGCTTCTGGCAAACAACTGGAGCAACAATGGCGCGCGCAGGAACGAGGGTACATCATCCTGAAAATTAGAAAGTTCGTAGCGTGACGAATAATTCAACGGATCGTAAATGTTACGAATCGACGACGCGACGGGAAGATAAGTGCGAACGATCGGGACAAAATCGAGTTCCCCCGATGCCGAGAGGAAAAGGAAAACCGAGGAAAAAGAGCGGTTACTCGGTGATGAGTAGAGCTTCGTGGTACTAAAGTACAACAACATTTTCTAATTGACAGTTTCTTTCGATGAAACGAAGCTGAACTTGTTTCAGTTCAATTCGAAATTTATTATCGCGCTGTTGTTAAACGATTTAAACGTCGAGTTTGTGTCCTTGTGTCGTAGCGAAATATCGATACAAAGTTAAATAAATGCAGTGAGCATCGGACTAAAAAAATACGAAATTCATGTCGATAGTAACTTTTCAATTTTATCTTCATCAAATAATTTCCATGAATTACGTTTTCGTGTTTCTAACAAGTGCACGGAAATGCATACAAATTTATGCCCTGACCTATTATCTCCAGAGCTACGAAGTAATTCTTTTCAAAATACTACATAGACAACATTCGTATAGCGAATTTGAAAATATTTCCATATTATGCAAATGGTTGGGACAATAATCGGATACCAGACGAAGAAACCCACTGTCATACATAACGAACATCAGTTAAATCCACATAGGTGTAGCAGAGCGGCGTACACGTTGTGCCCAGCACGATGCAAGAGTCCTTTATTAGCATATCGAGCTATGCCACCGTCTGGGGTGGCGTCGATAAATTCCCGAGTTATGTCAACGCAGATATATCGCCGGCCGATCGATTAGCATCGATAGTCCTACCCGTAGGAGTTAGCTGTTATTGTTGCTCGCTGCCCGCAGCAACGCTGCCTGGCAATCCGTTTAACCAGTTTCTGTTCCATTCCGAGGCGCGCTACCTCTAAAAAGCGATTCAGTCCGACAACGTACGATCCCTCGATGGTTTTAAAAATCCACAAACCCACTGTGAGATACATCAAAGTCGAAAGACGAAACACAGAAAGATACGCTATATATACATACTTTAAGACAAACAGAGGAAACAACGGTTTTTGTTTCGATTCGAGATACAGTTGGGCGTTGTGCGTTGGGCGTTCTCTAATTAGCGATGTGACGTATTAATTAATACGAAGTCTGTATCATAAACTAAATGTTAATGCCGCCATTTAATCGGGAGATTCGACCGCGGGGAGGGAAATTAATAACTCCGCCGCGGCGAACCCCATTCCGAACCCACCCAGAACGTCTAATCGATATTCAATTTTACGCCATGTGCTGTCTAGCATGACTGGCGTCGCCGTTCCGATAGCATCAATTATCCTAGGCATCGGTATTTTGATAGATGACATAATTCCACGGCGTATATAATATTCTAGCTCCGCAACGTCACAGAGAAATAGTGCTCCTCCGATTCATCGGGAATAGCTCGGCTCGACTGACGCGGTTGTTCCGTTCAATGGGTATGCGGTTGAACGGGAATTCAACTTCGCGACTACGCGTATTGAGCTACCGGCTCGTGCAAACTGATGAAATTAATGTTAATGCAGTTCAGGTAAACTCTGCTTCAGCCACGCTATCGAACACGCCCCCGACGTTAACGTCTACTTACGAGCCGAGCGTTCGCCAACTTCTATGGATTTGGGCCTACCGATGGGAGAGCAAATTCGAATCACGGTTTCACGCAAGTACCAGGGTTGTTTGTCTTCGTTTGAGAATTGTTCCACGTCGCTTCATCGTCGAGTAAGCGGAAGAAGAGGAGAAACACGAAGATGGCTCTGGAAACTATCATTTGACTAGGATCGTTCGGGGAATTACGAAAGAATAAAAATTCCACGGAGAAAATTGCTTTCGATATTCTATAATCACTCCGAGGAATGTTTTCCTCCTCTTCAGATTCTCATCCGCGATTCCGATCGACAACCAAGTTCCCAGTTACACGAAAAAAAAAAAAAAAAGAAAAAAAAAACGTTACCTAACCAACGCTGTCTCGGAAGGTTGACTGCATCGCGTCGCAAAGCGCAATCTATCAAACTCCTTCCCGCAAAACTTCGCGTATACAAAGTTATCTTCGAAGGAAGAAGCCACCCAAAGCAAACCTCGACTGTTCTCCTAAGACACGGCCAAACATCATTTCCCTGGGATCCCTCCCAGCTCGCGGAAATAGAAAGGAGAGAACAACATCGTTCAAACGGGGAGCAAAAACCTCTTCCGTTGACTGATCGGCTACGAACGTTAAATCTCGTCGACGAGATCCACTCGATTTGTTCGTGTGCGGCACTTTCGACGGTGGTTTTAAGCCGCAGACTTCGGACGCGGGAGAGGGTGAAAGTCTTCGAACACGAAGAAACTAAGAGCAGATGAGACGCGGTGCTTTCGACTGGCGGAACGACCGTGCAACCTAGCAAGCTTTACGCTCTAACGATAATCGCAATGACAAGGTTTTAGCGCGTAATAGGTTGCGGATAATTATCCGTAATCGGTCTTCCAAGGTAGCGGCGGCATTACTGGCGAGGGAATGGATGTGCATCGAGAACGAAGGGGAAAGAGAGGCGGATTTGGTCGAGGATCGAGTCACCCAAACGAGAAACATCGTTCCGAATACAGCGACCCTTGAAAACAGGAATTGCGCTGTCTAGTTCATGTGCCATTCGCTGCTCGACGTGCCTGTTCACTTCCTGCCCTGCTATCAAAGACGAGTTGGCGACTTCGTTCGCGCATTCAATCCGGCTGTTAAACAGCAGTCGTTCGTTCGTCCAACCTGTTACATTCGGTACTATTGCAACTTTTATATTATTATTCTACATGCTAAATGAGGTGGAACAGCGAAGGAGCAAACTTCTGCCCAAAGATCAGTGCCATAATCTTCCGACTGTTTGTTTCTCGTTGAACATAATGAACAGACGTTCCTTCGTGTGAAGTTAAGCGAATATCTAAATTCTAAAGCATGATCGCTCAGCCAGTATCGACGAAGAAACGCCTCGCGAACGACTTTTCCCGAAGTAACCACAAACTATTCTCGAAACGTGTTGCGCAATAGTTACTCGTGTCCCGTCGGAACGCGAAATGGTCGGCGGACGTGTTGCAAGCTTATTTCGACTCTCTTCCCGCGAGCATTAATCATAAATACATAGGGTGTCGCTAAAATTACACGTCAGAGTACAAGGATTTTACCGATGTGGCATACTCATGTGTATTTTCTTTTCCTAGGTATAGATCTTTATAGTACAAAACCTGACTCTTTGTAATACGACTATGAAAAAACTTGTAAACTACTTTCGATAAATAAGTCGCATGTATTCGCAAAAAATGAATACATTTTACAACCACGATTTGACGATAGTTTTCGTTTACCATTTAAAACAAACAAAACAACAATAATTTAATACCAGTTCTCTGAGAAAATAATTTCTCCTACAGCTTGTTCTCCTATAGAACAATATTGTTACAGATACTTCATTTTCACAGGACTAATTCTAAACGGTTACGGTGACTCGAAGAAAGAAGGCATTCGCAAGCCTCTATTCCCGCGACGCGTCCTCGACGCTAGAGCGTCATTCACTCTACAATTGGACACCTCGTTTAAGCGCGTCCCGCGCTTTATTATAAGACAATTACCGGCACCGGAGCGGCGTACTAAAATATCGTCCTTTGTACACCACGACACCGTTTCCGTCCGCAATATTTCACGCCGATTTATCTCCAGACCGCAAAGGTTAAATTCGATTCTCAAGCCGAATCATTTATGAACAGCGGTTAAGACGACGACACTTTCTCGCCGATGGTAGCGGTGAGGTGCTACGCCGCGAGGAGAGGCGGTCCGCATTAAGAACGTCTAATTAGAGGCAGCGCTACATTCATTAAGAACACAAGACGCCAGAGAGAGAGAGAGAGAGAGAGAGAGAGAGAGAGAGAGTCCCTTAATTCTGCGCCACAGTTTCGTCTGATTTACGTCCTCGTTGTCGCTGCCGCTGCTACTGCTGCTGCTACCACTAGCCCAGCATTCGTACGACTTCCTCTCCTACGTCTTACGGGAATAAGCCCCCCAATGAGGTTACCGAATACAATTCAGTACACGACCCGCGGGTATGGAATCGCTCGCCTACCTAAGACACGCACCTAACCCGCCCTTTCCTACGTAATCTACGTATTTTAATGCCGATAACGTTCGACGAGAGAAGCAACGCTGCTAAAGCGTTTGCCGGAGGAATGCGTAACATGGCTTCTTAGCAGGCCCCGCGAGGGGATCCATTTGGTATTTTATTGCGTTCCGGGATTCCTCTCGCTCTTTTCCCCTACGTGTCGAGGTGAAAGTGTTTCCCATCGACCTGGCAGAACGATACTGCCGGTTCGATGCTTATCCTCAGGGATAATGAGGGTGGAGTAATTGGAGTCGTTGTTCCGATGTGAGAAATAGCGTGAGAATGGGGAATTCTCTTTAAAGATTCAGGTACTTTTAGCAGAATACGAAAATTAAATCTTGCTGGGATTTTTGACTGGAATATTGTTTTTTCGAATAATATTAACCGCATAGATCGGAGACAATGTTTTCTTGCGATTTTGATTGGAGATTAGGTCAGGTTAACCACACTACTTCGAATCGAGATACGCACTCACGCACATCGAGATACGAAGGAAAGATAGAAAGAGGATGAAAAGAAATTCGAAAATTCTTGCTTACGTGAACTAGTAACAAGAAGCTATCGACATTGACGAAGCATAATCTCGCGTCGTTTCACCTACTCGAGCCACGCCGATATATCGATTCCGAAGTCATGGGATTTAGCAGCCCCGCGTGGAAGCGGCTAGAGCAGACAGACGGGTGTTTGAGGAAACCTCCCTAAGGGCAGCAATATCCCTGTATGGTACGTAAGGCGATGGTTGGTGACCCCTTCAACGGTGTAACGTTGACAACACGGGTTAGACGAGGAATATTTGCGCAACTATTACGTTACGTTCCATCGGTAGTGTATTTCGTCCTCCTTCCCGACCAAGAAAAGACGATATGGAACGAAAATGGTATCCGGTTACCAGGATATGACCTCCAACTTGGACACCCGGTATACAAGCGTGGTTCCCAAATAAAAGTGGATGTCCCGAGATATATCTTGCCGCGTGGTCAGGCAATAAACGGCTATTTACACGCGTTGAAAGGAGCGCGTGTCAAAGAAAGAAAAAGGTACGGGGAATTTAATCGTGCAATTCCAATCTGGTAACGCGACAGGACGCAGTTTAACGCAGTTTGTCTCCGGATGCATATGCAGATGGAATCTCGTTAAGAGGGCGCGGATGCAAATGCAATCTCGAGACGACGCGCGACTACGTAATAGGAGAAGATCAGTTATGGGGTTGAATTCGCGTAATTTGCACCTCTCGTTATCTTCGCTTTTTCTCGTTCGTTTATCCACGTGTTGTTTTTTCGTCAACGCTAAACTAACTCCTGCTACGTGCGCGTATCAGCTGCAATTTTACACTTTAAACTTTAAAGCCGTGCAACGTTCCAATACACGTACACCAAGTTGCACGTGACAACGACGCGATGTTATCGATCACTTCCACGTTGTAACTTTCTCGTTCTAAATGAAATAATGTATCGAATCGAAACTTTCTCATAAATCCATAACTTCAGCCCGTTAATTTCTCCAGAATATTCTCAAATAGAAATCTTGCTGCAAAAGAAATTGTAGATTAATAAAGGTGTATTAGTTTGGTTTAATTTTAGCGGAGGCAAACGTGACGCTGCATTTTTGCTACAAATATTTACAACCTATAAAAAGCGAGAAATCCCTCTGCACACAAACGATTTGTCATATTGTGGATGAAATATTCTAAAGCTGTCCTTTTACAGTGACAAACTGCTTTTTGCGCTAAATATTTTTAAGTCGCCTTCAACTGTTGCTACTAATTATCGAATTATGATAAATAAAAAGGTAGTGTGTGTATAGATACGTTATGCTGTAGTTTTAAATGTAATTTAAGAAGACTCGTTTAAAAAATAAGAATTATTTAAAAATAGAATGAAATGCAAGAAGCAAAGAAACATCCAAGAATAAGACAAGACGAACGACAATGCGACCGCGTTTCAATTGCCCCGTTCCCATCGTGCATACGTTTCTTTTTAAAGAGAACATGTCGGACGCGAACCGCGACGCGGCCGCAGACGCACGATCCTTGAAACTTTTTCATGATGCAGTCATTTTCTTTCCATGACGCGACACGTGACTGCGCACGCAGCACGATGCAACGTCGCTGGTAGGCGACACGCGACGATCGATCACGCACACACGCGAGCCAGATTCCCTATGACATACCTGTTCTCTCGCCGGCGGAACGATGTTCTTGAACGAGGTAAACGCGACTACCTGCAATGCCTCGTCTCCTTTCCTCCTTCCGCCGTCATTGTACAACGTAATGACGCCGAGTTGGAGAAGGAGAGAAAACTCGAATGGAGAATGATCGGTGAAACCTACCAGAAGGGGACGATGAACACGCGTCGTGACGCAAACGAGTTACGTCGCATTCCATAACTCTCCCTCTCTTTCTATCCTCAACAAATTGTTCTGCTCTTGTTAGAAACAAACAATCTTCTAGCATTTCAACGACACTTTTTGTTATCTTTTTATCCCGTGTGTTTCATCAATAATCATGAATAGCGTAATCAATGATATAAATATACGTGTATACTACAGATATGATCGGATATTCGTGTCCTATTCGAAGTTTAATCATGTATCCATGATTATTCACGTAGTAATTACGTGGGAATTTTGCAATTCATTGACAAATACGACCTTTAGTAATCTATTAGTTAGTGTCGTGAATGCGTAATTAAAACGTGACTCATTGTAAGTGTTATAATAGGAGATCGCAACTGGACACATTTTTATGCTACATGTGTTTAAATCTTGAATAGAGTGATTTATACTCTTCTTTCAACTTCTTTCTTCCTAGGTGTTGGTATTACGGAATATTCATGCACGAGTTCCAATAAACTTGGTATTTTACGAGTTTTTCTATCGATTCCAGAGGTGAAGCAGCGCACATCGATATTTAAGTAAATAACATCTAACGATAATTCTTTCTAATTTTTATCGAGCTTCGTGCTATTATATAACTAAAGCAACCAACAAAAGTCTTTGGTCTACTAGAAAATAGAAACCACAATTCTTCCATTCTAAATTCAAACTGAGAACAACTTACTAAACCATAAATTGAACCACTCAAACAACCAACATATCGCTCCACGTTCGCTCGTCGTTGTCAACGTTCCTTTATCCAGTCATCATCATGCATGTCCTTACATAGACCAAACAATATCAAAAGAGCCGCGGATATCAGCTGATCGTGGTCACGCGGATGTACCTTCTGCATCCTAACGATCCTCGATCGGCTGCTATTCTCTCTTACGGTCACGGTGCAGCGTGACAGGCATGTGCGTAAGCCGTAACACGTGACCGAGCTCACGATCGCACGCAGTGCCATCGGGGAAACGATACAACTGCACCGGACAGCGAGCGGCAAACACGCGACGATCGATCACGCACCGATGTAAACACACCCGTTCCTCGACTGTGCTCGTCCACCGGTGCATGCCGCCGCTTCCTGCCACGGATGTCACTCTCCCGAGCGCCGGACATGCCTCGTTTGCAATTATTTCTACGTTTCCTTAACGGATGTCGCGAAACAGCAGCGACAGATTCGCGCGTTCCGCTCTCCAACCTCGTCTCCTTCGCGATCAACTACTAATTGCAAAGTAATACATTCGTCCAGATAGTCGTTACTGTAATAAACGATCAAGATACCATGAGCTGTGTAGATACATATACAGAAGGATAAAACAGTCGCGAGATAATGGCATTTATGATAGGGAGAACGAGATTCTTCTTTGGTTGATCCGAGAAACTTCGCGTGTGTCTCAGAGTTCCGTAGATGTTCTAGAGTTTGCTTCTTTCTGGCCGATGGTATCGTGAATGCGATGCTAAGGAATGTTTCAATTTGCGTTATCACGTAGTTTCGAAACGCTCGCGTAATCTCGGTGCGATATCTGGGATTATTCACTCGTGGAGAATGGATCGTAAAGGGGAACGTATCGGAAGCCAAATAAGTAATTTCGTGTCACTATAAAAATAATATTCTATCACGGTGGCTTCAATGTTCATACGTATAGCTGTATGTGTAATATCTCGGTATAATTTGATAAATCAGATTCAAATATATTTTCGTCATAAGTAAAATACAGTTGATATTACGTTATTTAACATCATAGAGCACGAACACGCGTACGCGTAAACTATATACGAAATTCCATTATTAGAGAGAAAATTCATTCGAATTACAAGAATCTGCAGAATCAACGTACGTTAAGCAATTATTGACAATTCGGTGTATAACAAATCAAGCGGATTCGCGCGATAATCCACCAGTTTGTTGCGACACGGCTGGCGCGCAAATCACATTATCTCGGCGGCACTGCGATGGCAATCGTTGGAGAATTATCATCACCGTCGAATAATAGTACCACGTGACAAAGCGTACCACAGCTATCGCGGTTTCTCCTTCGAAATACGCCTAATCGCGAGAAAGGAGCTCCGTCGGTGTACGAACGACGACTGATAAGGATCGACCACCACTTTCTCGCACGTTCAGGAACTTTTCGCAAGGGAGCCGAACCAGCTTGATGCAATAACGCGAGAGGGGACATGATGGTGCACCGAATGCACATACAATGTCTGCCATATTGATTGGCTTGCTGAGTATTACGTAATGTCATTAACACGTCGCTTACACATGCGCTTAACACGACCCGCGTCTCTCTGCCCCTTTACGAGCCGACGTTCCCACTGCATCCTCTTTTCTCTCCCTTCTAGCGCCCGCTCACCATCTCTCACTTTGTCTCTCTTCCTCTTCGATGCGTTTCTCTGCCACCCGTCAAACGTACACACGCTGCATCCAACGAGTGCAACAGAGAAAGAGAAAATTGTGAAGCAGATGGGTCATCGAGTGGAACAGAGAGAAAGAATAGACACGCGTGCAGACACGTATCGCGGTCGCATAAACCATCGCAAAATAATGCATATGACGACCACAGAACGCTTAGGCAATGGCGAACGTGTACGTGTGGCTCCCAGTTGCACTTCTATTCGCGTATTCCTACCTCTCTCTCTCTCTCTCTCTCTCTCTCTCTCCCTCTCTTTCTCGTAAATACGCGCGTACACTCATGGAATACGGTATCGCGGCGTTCTCCAAAACTGTGCGTTGAGAGATTCGTCATTGCGTGGACGATCAAACGAACACGTGACATCAGTTTGCCGACGACAGCCATGCTAGGGGATGTGCAGAGGGTGCGCAGGGTGTGTGCACCGTGTGCAACCAGAAAGATGGGACGCACGACCAAACCGTGTGCACCGAAGATAATTTACCGTAAATATCGGAATATTCGCCAGCCGATCACCGCCATTACCGAATTATAAATTTTTCAGAAAGATATAATACACGGACGACAGAAGCACAACGTGCTTCCAACGCACCGCGTCTATAAATTATGCACCCTCGATTTTATAGGGTTAGCAGTGTAATCTAGACGCGTGTATAATAAGAAAACTGAACGGTAATTTTTGAAAAGCAAATAGGTGGAATATTTTATGAGAAACTCGGCGAGGTAAAACAAATTTTTGAACCGGCAATCTCGCGAGATATATATATGGCGTACCTATTCATACACTTTGTTAATTTATTAAATTGATAGAAATTGACGCGTATATCGTGTATGCCCAGAAAAAAAGAATGTGATAATTAATCGAATCCTTGTGAATAAAACGAGATTGTTTTCGTCACAAGTGTTTTCGCAAACCGAATCAATTTTCAGGACACGTGCGAGCTTATTTGGTTTATCTTCTATAAAAATTGCAACACGCAAATATTTATATTAACCATACATGCAAATTTAATGTAAAATAAATGAGAAAAACGTGTTTCCAATTCTCTATTCTGATTGAATCAAGTACACGTATTTCTAAGTAACAGCCAATTGAATTTTTCATTTTATAATATTCCGCTTAAAGAGTCATTTTACGATAATTATTGTAAAATTGGAAAATCAAATTTCACACGTAAAAATCGCAAATTTAAAAATTCCTTTTCTCTTGCTTTTGTAGTTTCCCCCCTATTTTGACTTCTGTTCGGTTAATTTCCAGCTAGCATGTGGCGAATAACTATGATACGTAACTATGATACGTCAATGGAAGATATCTCTATTCAAAAATAACTCGGCACTATTTATTTTTAGCGATAAATACGTTTCACTGCATTATCGAATGCCATGGATACCAGACATGACACAACTTTACGACAAAAATCATCGTATTCCGAGCAGAATCGATTAATATATTCAAGGTTGCGGACATCGATAAATTTCTAGTCGCAAAACAACTCTATAAATACGATCACAATCGCGATTTCTCCTTCGGTTCTTGTATGGAGAAACGTGTCGTCGCGTGAGAAAGTCGTTCGAAACTCGATCGACGACGAGTCAAAAAATCGATGAAACAAGATCGCTCGGTCGGATATCGTTGCACGACAAAGCTGTTCACGGTTAATGCGTCCGTGCTCGTTGGTATGCGTTTCGACATGATTTTTACATTCGATTCACAGGAAACGTGTTTCCTCGTAACGTTTCAGTCAACGATCGAACTCGTCTTTGACGCTTGTCAAAGCGAAACACGCCTCGCAACTAGACCGTTGTCCATTTTGCTCGTTAGTGACGAATCCAGACCGTCTAGGGACGCTTTGCATCACAACTGAGGAAATATTCGCATAATGGTTAGATAAAAAATAGACAGTTGAAAGAACTGCTTTTAAATAGACGATATTGGAACGATATAATTGTAAGAACATAACTATAACCTTTCTGATTATTAGAAAGAATATACTTGCTCATACTAATGTCATCTAATTGATACACCAACGCAAATAATACAATTATTTGTACCTATTGGAGAGTACACCTAATTTATAGCAATGTACCATATGCAGAGAATACTTTCTATTTACGAGGTAAAAAAAAAAAAAAAAAAAAAAAAAAACGAGACAAGGAAGAGACATCATAGTCCAGTATATCCCACTTTCTGCCTCGGAACGAGCATATTTCCGCCTTTCAAAGATCAACCGAGTCAAAGCGATCAACTGGATCGTCCCTCTAGAGCAAAACCGGAAACTAATCGATAAATCCATTTTATAGGAAGAGATTTATAATTTCCTGAATCGAAAATGTTCGTTGTGGAACGTTTACGTGTAATTCAAGGCAAAATTTTGCTGCAGTCCGTAGCACAATCTCGTGCTCGCCGCAACCGTCACGTCGGTTTAGTAAAATTTTGCGGGTGACTACGTAGGCGGCAGATATTTTTGGATGCTTTTATGAACCGCAGGCCAGAATTTATGTGAACGGCCGAGAATGCGCTCGCGGAAGAGCCGAGCATCACGAAGAATCGGCTGACAGAATGGAAAAGAACCGCGCAAACCCGATAGAAGGGAAATGTTCCTGAAAAATGTCTCTCTATCTGTATAATACATAATGCATCCATGTAACGCGTACATAAGAGATGGCTTCTCATCTAACAGTTTCCCATCGGTGTTCCAGTTCCTTCTCCCGTCTTTCTCTTTCTTTTTCTGTTCGACACAACGTTTCCATCGTCCACGTTCACCTCTGTCTTCCTCTTCGTTTCTCTCATCTAGCGAGCTAAGTAGATTACTCAACAAGTGGCGGCCAAATCCTCCGTGACCGCCAGCCGCTGCGGTTTTAACGCCGACTTGAATTCTTCCTCCGGCTGTCGTAAATCAGGATATCGGAGAAAAAATAACTCGTTTCCCTAAATGCCAATCCCTTTGTCCCGCACCTGGTACTACTTCGTACATTAATTATCGGAAATCTCTGTTTCATTGTGCGCGTACGCTCATTGATAGTTTTTAATTTTGGTATTGCGAGACAAATTAGTTGAAACACATTCGAAATACCTACGTTACTACTATAAAATTTAATACAGTGTACAATATATAATGCACAAAGTGAAAATCCATATAGATATATGAAAATGAAAAAAGGATCGATATGTAAAATGCGTATATATAACGTTTATATATAGAAATATAGACGCGCGCGAAATAAATAATGAAAAATTAGCTTAGGATCGTGGAATAACGCGAAATGCCGTTAGCTAGGTTCCGGTATACAACAAGCGCCATAAACTTTTATCATGAATATTGCACGTCATCAAACACAGCGAAGATTCCACCCAGCGCGTGCACGGTGAAGTAAACTAGGCTGCATTATCGGTCTTATAGACTCGGTGGTTAGATACGAAAACGTTGGCGGCGTTCACAAAACCGAATATACCGATACAAAATGCGGTGGAAGTAGCACTCTTAAAACAAATCTTTCTCTCTCTCTATTTATCTATCTCTATCTCCCCCCCCTCTCTCTCCCTCCCTCCCACCCTTTTCTTCGGTCTCTCGTCTCTTCTCCTCCGCCCTTTGACTCGCGCTTTTCTCTTTTCTCTGTCCACCATACCGCGCCCCTCTCTCACCTTCTAGACCGCTTTCTAGCTACACAGCTTCTCATCTTCTTATTGTCTCTCTTTTTTTTTACCTTCTTTTTGACCCTCCTTCTCGGGCTCTTCGTCTTATTTCCCTTTGTCTCTCTGGCAACTAAACACCCTCCGGTCCCTCGTGGCCGCAGCCAGCCAAGACCCTGTAAATCTTTTTGCCACGAAACTTCTTCCGGTACAGTCATCGGCAAGACGCTTTGCTTTGTAGCGATTTCCTTTCTAGGCTGCGATCCCGCGTTGAAATTTTCATTATCTCGACCTGCTTTCAAGCGTGAAACTTTATATTTCCTCGATCCTCGGTGATTAGCCGTGATTCACGAAAGCAAAGCAACAAAGACGATCCTCTTACCCTTTGCCAGTTTCAAATAAGATTGTAACACGACCTTTAATAACGGTTGTAAAACTTGCGGTATCGCTTTCAATGTAAAATTTCGTGTTTTTCTCGGTGCTTAACGCGATGCCAAGATCTGAGAGAATGAAAAAGCTATGCTCGAATTAAACGCACAATGGAAACGTACTGTTCGCGTTGCGTTACACTTCGAGCACATCTGGCCATGCAATAATGCAATACCGCGTTATCACGCATACGCGAGAGCGAGCTGAAAGCGTTCCTCGAGATTAGAAACATCAAATCCCGCAAAACGTTCGCCACATGGACGAATCGTCGAAAAATTCTAACAGGAGATATAACAAGTTACAGCCTTGTTAAATTTTCTATTGGAGTGACCTTTGTGCGACATCGAGCTTCCTTCACCTATGGCTAACGCTTCAGTCATTCCATCCTACCATGATATATTCCGGTTTATCGAATCCAGCTTGAAAATTCATGAGAAAGCGCGCGGAATCGTGAGTTTACGGGAAAGGATACCGTCTCAAGACGAACAGGCTTCGTTGAATCTCGCAGCGTGATAACGAACCGCGTTCGCCTTCCATAGAATGGCGATAACGATTGATAGGTATTTCCTTCCACGTCTGGCTGGGGCCTTGTCGATGCAGAACGAATCTCCCTTAACGGTAGATAAGTGATTCTCTCGCCACAGAAACGAAGGTGATTTTTCCTTCGAGAACAAGATAATACAACTGAGATATCCAACGATTCCCTGGCATAGCGTAAATCCTCTTTCCTTTCTTACTCTCTTCCTATGCCTTCAGAGTGGTTTTCGAACAAGTGCTTTCGCGTTACTTCTCATGCCTCTATGCGTACATGGGAACAATTCGATTTGTATCTCCAACGATTTTTTACTCTGGTGTTACTCTGGGTAACTGTTCGTGATGCTCGAGTCAGATATAGTGTGATGCAAGAAAACGAGGAACGTCAGAAGAGTTTCGATCATTCACAATAGCGTCGGCGAAGATATTTCAAGATACAGTGCCTTCACGAAGAGAAAGCACCAGCACTCGCGTATTGATTTATTAGCAATACGATGATTCGTGGTAATCAGAATTAATGCCTTCCAGGTAAGCTTTTAAAGACTCTATGTATCAAAGTAAGACGTTATTTCTCTTTACCGGTTTGCCGGTGCACGCTCCTATCGAGATTGCCATCTCCGGTATCTGCCACGATTTATCTAGCCAATTATTTCGTCACACTGCGGAATCGATTCGTTGTCGAGGCCGCGAGTACGAGTGCACTGTACTGCTTGAGCGTCTCTGCTGAAAGAATCCCGGTTTTACTATGCCGCGCGTTAAACACAATTTCAATATTTGCTCGTTCGATCCGACACAAAATGTTCCTTTCACTTGATCGCCGAAGCCAAACTAGCGCACGTAACACGTCGCGTCGTCGTCGTCTGGCCCGCGAGCAGACGCGACCACGCACCACTTTGCTCCCTCGATTTTATACGAAACCAGGTGTAACGGACATTGACTGAATCTTGCAATATTTCCACGTTGATCTCTGCTTTGCTCTGATTCTATTTTCAGATAGATGTTATAAATAGAGTAACATCAATACAGTTACTTTTGTACGCAGCCCCCAAATTCATAGTAGTAATCTTATAATACTCTAGCGTAAAATGTTTTAGTCACCAACGGAAGAGTAACAAATTTTAACTTTGCTTCAAGCATCAACCGTCACGAAAGAAACTTCCATTTATAAAGCTTCCAAAAACGTCCATGTGGAAGGTCAAAGAGGAAGTTTGCTCGAAGAAATGAAGGTCTCATTGGCTATTTCTAGTAGATCCAATTGTACAGCCATAAAAATGGTCACGCGTATTGAAAAGTCTTATATCTACAAATAAGCTGATATCGCGTCGCGTGCTAGTGAGCGAAGGGACTATTCCCCTAGCCCCTATGCTATCTCTAGGAAGTTCTTCTCATGTCTATACAAATCATAAGACATTCTACACACTATCCTCCTAAACTGTCC
Source organism: Bombus vosnesenskii (assembly GCF_011952255.1). Classification (NCBI taxonomy): domain Eukaryota; kingdom Metazoa; phylum Arthropoda; class Insecta; order Hymenoptera; family Apidae; genus Bombus; species Bombus vosnesenskii. The sequence goes on along the minus strand of NW_022882983.1, from coordinate 119,865 downwards.
GTTTTCATCCCTAATAATACCCTCCTGATTGATCCGCTGGTATAAAAATTCTAACCCAACTCGCAATAGCACCAATAAACGAAAGTATCCGAAATATAGCTCGCCTTCAGACATTTTCTCACGCGAGCTGCACCGTCGACCATTACCCAACGCTATGCAAAAGAGGTTCGATCTAAAGACGCGGTTCGTATTCCTCGCAAAGTCACGACCGTTTATAGTCACGTGCCAATAACGCCGGGTATGTGTGTTCTGAACGAGCATGGTCCGAGACACAGATGCAGACCAGGCCAGATATTAAACGAGCACCACGAGTCCATTAAGAAGTAACCGTTGTTCAAGTAACTGGCTCGATATACGGACACACACAGGGCGGTTTATCCTCTGTCTAGTGTACGACCACGTGTGCGTGGTTGCATCGTTATAGCCTCTAGATAGAGGCTGACCTAACCAATAGCATCGTCACGGAAATGTGACCCACTCGTTGGGCGATTAATACGCGCCGTCATGGTTTCGTACGATAGCGGAGAAGCTCCGGCAAACTAGACGTTTCACTTCGTGCATGACTGATTTATTTCATGATCGTGCAGGCCACGATAATAAGAAGGAAACCGGAGGATCCGAAATCAAGCGAAAAAGATAGACGAAAGTATTCGACGAATGGAAAAACAAGCGAGGAAAACCTCTCGAAGTTACAGGGTCAGAGCGATGATAATTTCCTCGCACATTGGTGATATTGGAGCGAGTATTTGGGAACAGAGGTTCTCATATTCAAAAAATGGGACAAATATAGGAGAAGATGAATAACAAAGTTCGTAGTTTTTAGAATTCATGATGATTTTCCAATAAATTCTTAAGGCTCTGTGACTATATAAAGCAATGCTTGGAAATGTGTGGATTTCGCTGTTAGCTTTCTATTAAAATTAATTCCAGTTAAACAAAGGAAATAGGAAGAATTACTAATTTGTAAAAAATGCGTAAGAAGATGCTTTCACACACGTACTATTGTTTCTTTAAATATTTCCAAAATGAAGTGCAATCAAACTTTACAGGAAGAAGAAAAAAGGGAACGAGATAAAAAATATAAACTGCGATACACCACAGAATGGCGGAAACCGAACATCTTCACGGGGACCAGTACGTATTCGTGTCCGGAACGGAGCGGAGCTCGTAACCTTATCGGGATCATCCGAAACGACCTATTGTCAGTACGTGGTTAACCATGACTATCTAAATTAGAATCAGTGTTGACGACACACCGGCTTCTCTCGTTCCTTGCCATTCAACGACAGCGCTGCGACCTCCCGGCGGATTGCGTACAGAAGCCTCCAATCTTTTTCGAGCGAAGCTTTATGCTATCGGTTTAACACTAAATACGCGTACAGTATACTCGCCTCATGATACATGCTAAAATAGTGTGAAATCGATCAGAAGTCAAAGTAATCGTATTTTAGTTGCTTGAGCAAAGAGATAGATAAGAATATAGGTAAGAATATACAAAATCGATATATTACATGCAGTATGTGTCGATAAATTAATAAACTGTAAGTTTCTGAAATTGCTGATTAACTGTATTAAAAAATTCTCATAGTCTTTCAATAAAATTGGGCATAGGTCTTCATTCTCTTTCTTTACACCAAACCCTAAGACAAAATGCGACGTACGACCTAAATATGCTTACAGGCCTAAGACATCAGTCGGTGGCGTCGCTCGGTAGTTTAATTTACCATCCCGCTATATCTTGGTACGTCCTATACTTACACACGCGACATTCGGTTACAAATTCTACGAGCGAATTCACGAAATCTATAAATTACGAAGGGCCGGGAGGTATCGAAAAGTATCGATAGAGGGCAACGAAGAAAAACGGGACCGGAGATCACCATAGCAACCCGATAAAAAAGTCAGATAGTCGAAGCTCGGGGTAAGAAAGCGCAAGGTGATAGCTTTTATGTCGACTGAATGCGAGGATAGATTCGGTTACGGTAAAAAGAGACGCGAAAGTGAAAGAGATATGAGAGAATGGAGGTGGCGAAAAACATGGGAAAAGAGAACGAGGGAAAGTGGAGGCGAATTGTTTCACGAACGAACGCTAGACCGTTCTCCGTGTTATTTATAATATCATCGTCTGTATACGTGAGCCAACCAGCGATTACAACTAATTTTAATGGTATCGATTCGTTTTAACTTGCTCCGTTAAACGCAACAATGCAACCGGTATCATGGCGGACTTTAATAATAGAAGCAGTCGTGCATTATTGTTCATTTTGCAATGTTCACTTATTAACGAATTTTTTTAAATTACGTGGCCCGAAAAATTCGATTCAACTCGAACGGCGATTTGAGTAGCGTATTTGTTGAAATTAACGAGCTGCTGCGAATCCAATTCGCCACGATGAATCATCGAAGGATTAATCGTAAATTAATTAAAGATAGAGAGTCGACGAATCACCGATACTTGATACACGAAACTCATCGTGTTTGTTTTCTTCCATCTAAATTAATCACGGACATAATTACTCGATCATGGAACCGTGAATATGAAACGATAATCCGCTCGTGAAAATATAAAAATCATATAAGTATTTATAAACCACGCAATTAATCATTGTCATTTATTAGGCGTAGAAAAATATCTTGTACTACTGCTTTATTACTTTTATTATAATACATTTTAATATATTTTTATTTTATAAAAACTCTATGAAAATAATAAATATCTATATAAAATGTGAATTTGTATAAACGTGTGCAGTCTAGTTAGGAATAGAACAAGTCGTTTCACCGATTTTGGCAACTAAATTTTATATTGTACTAAAAAAATGTAATGTTAAAAATATATTAACTGTTATTTTATTTACGACTATTTTTCGATCCAGATCGCATTCAGGAGTTCCGAACGAGAGACCTACCAAAAATGCCCTGCGATCTGAATAATGTGGCCGAGAAAATGCACGCAAGCGCTGACTTCAATAATAAGCGTCTCGGTCGAATGCAGTTCTAGAACGTGCGAGAACGCCGCATCCGCAGCTCAGAGTCACACCTCACTGCCGACGCAAAGTGGACTAACCCCTTAATTGGAAACATTGAATGTATTCGAGCGTAGAAAACGCGAACAGGAGAAACAGTGGAAACGAGGAAAACAGATATCGAAAGAGAAATAGGAAAAGAATGAAAGAACGATTCACGGTGAGTTTAGACGAGGATGAAAAAGTGTACGATTGGTACCACTCGATACCATAACTAAACCGGTCCGATATGACCCAGGAAATCCTCTCGATTCGCATCTATATCCATATTCCTACTCAATGCTCCGATACACACGACCTATCGTTTTGCGTGCTTCTAACACCTTTTCCTTTTCTAATACGAATCCATTGTTTTCTTCCTTTATCTCCAATTTGCAACGACGAATACCATACTACAATACTGAATCCTGACTAATTTCATGTGTGGCTGTTTTAAGGAACGTTCTATGAAATATCGTGAAGAAACTGAGACGATAATGTGGTTAGCATTCAAATTACAACAAATTACTGTTGCTGTCCCAAAGAAATTGTTCATGTACGATACTACAAAAATGGAAAATATTCTTTGTGAAATCGCGTTATCTGAGTTTAATCCGTTTATTGTTTATTTGTATTGCGACACACGAAGTATTCAAGCATCTTTATTCAGTAGTGATCATTATTCCTTTTTCAAAACGGAAAACCCGCAACGTGTTTCTAAAGCGAGTAGCGCGAAAATAACAGATCAAAGCGCGCGCGGAACCCGAAGCGGAGGATCACGCGAGTCACCGACACGTCCAGGAGAAAGTCTATTTTAGCGCGAACTCTCTTGAAATTTCGCCTCGAACACCTTCGCGATCGTAGTCATTTCCTCTTTAACTTTAGCGCTTATAAAATCACATCCGATATACGGCTTGCTTCATTGCAACTCGCACGGTTCAAAAACGGCTGATAACGAATATTACCGCGAGCAACGCGTAACATAAATATTTACATGTTTGCATCGATGTTTTTCTCGTCCCGTTCCCCCGTCCCAGTCCGTAGTTAATCAATTTTCCAATTTTTATCTTTCCACTGACTTTCTTCGTAGCCTTCGTTTCTCAGTCAAGCGTTACTGCTGAACCCAGTAACGTAAATACAGGACGAAAAGTAGCGAGACACATCTGACGCGAAGTTACAAGGACGAACAAAAAGGAAAGCCTCGCGAAAGTCGTGGAGTCGGATTGGATTGAAAATAAAATGATCGACCGAGGAGATTGCCAACTTATGGGATCAATACGACAAAATGCCGAAATAAATGACTTTGATTCTTGGTACGAAGGATACGATTGCCGATATTTATCGGCGATCTTTATCGAAGTGGATCTTCTGAATTTATATTTTACAAATATCATGTAACAAGTAATGATTTTATAGAAGAAATATATGTAACTACACTCAATCCAAGTATATTAGTAATAAATTGAAGATTTTAAATTATTTATTAGCAAATATTCATTTGCTTCGCTTCGTGCGATATATTGAGTATAAAATATTCAATAAGGTTTAAACGAGACAAGTCACAGAATATTGAGCAAAGGCTAATTCTTTTTGATATGTTGGTTTTTTCTTGAAATATAATTATCAGACGGGTTTGTAGTAATACAGCAATTTTGAAATATCTAACCATCTTGTTCATATAAATATCTACTCCAACTTAACCTACATTGTTCTGCCACGTTCAAAACACGGACTTGATCGGAAGCCATACTGCTGAATCTATTAACATTCCAGATGAAACGCATCTTGCTTCCTCTTCTCTTCATTCTTCTTTCTTTCGTTTCATTGCAGAGTTACAAAAGCATTACGTTTCTCAAGACTTACGATTAATTAAAGAGGTAACGCTCTAATTAATCTAAGGAATGAATTTCATTGAGATTTACATAATTGAGAAATGAGAAAAGCGAATGAAGAGACTTACGATTAATAGCATGGTAAAGTAAACAAGAAGTGAGCCACGGTATGCGATATACTTTCCATTGAAATCGAAACAACCTACGAGCATTTATCGCTCGAGTAGAAGCAATCATTGTCGATAATGACATGGGTCAAGCTCATGACATGGCCTAGATAGACGAGACTGAGTGGAAAATCAACTGAACAGTACTCGTGCTCCCTAACCAGGAAATCATGAGATGGTTTTACAAGTGAAATCCATCCTATAATCAATACCGCTAGTTACTAGAGTAACCAGTTATATTCGAACTGTTCATAAATGAGAAAACTAATCCCATATTTCCTTCTCCGTTACTGACACATTAACATATGCTTCTGCAATTAACTTTGCTTGAGTAGAATTCCAGATACCTTAGTATACGGTTAAGCATCTAACTGGTACATAAATTCTCAGAAGTCTTATGTTTTTAAATCACAGATAAGATCGTAATCGAGTGTCAGAGTTTGTGATCATTTAAATCGCAATTCTACGACTTTGCATCTTCGCGTTTTAATTTATGATCTCTTACGAAAAATATATGATATTTAAAAAAAAATAGAAATGGCCTATAAATCTGTCCAAGTCCTTTATCCACAAAAGAATTATTGCTAAAATATAATGGTCTTCTCGTACAACTTTCGTAAATGAAGTTTACCAACTTATCGAGGTCATTGCCCACCCTATACATTAAGGCTCTGAAATTATTCTCACTGAATTAGAACTATGTATAAGAAAAGCTGCACAAAGACACTAGGAGGTCTCCTACAATAAAAGAAGAGAGAACACTATACGAATACCGAGAAAAAGATTTTTGCAATAAGAAGATAACAGTAGGAATACCAGCAATAGTACCAGGAAGCAATATCATAAAAAGAAAGGAGAAAACGAGCGGAATACAAGAAGAGGTGAAGTTACTTTAAGTGAAAATTTCAAGTTATGTTCTCGAACAGAAACAATCCTCGTATTCTTAAGATATTCTATGATTCGAAAATGTGTGAACGCCTATTTTAGATGTAACAATGTTGAACTACAAATATATTGATATCCAAATACAACACGATATACGTATGTTTAAGAAAACATATTTTATCTATGCTCAGGGTCGGCTTATCTTCAACAAGGGATGAAAAATAAGGGAAGCACGAAGCTACTAGTATACACATGACAACCGATAAGCCCGTCAGCCAGCACTTAGGCTTACGAGATTCTTACTTATACATCCATTACGTACCAGCACAACGCGTGTCTTGTTCGAGTCTTACAGCCCAACAGAATTAGATGATCCCGGATAAGAACGTTCATCAGCTGTACGTATTGCCACTGCTACTGCATATGTACTGTCTGAGCTGGTTATTTTCATTACTGAGGATATAAAATATTTGAAAATCCACGGAGAATATGAGTGGTTTGTATAGATTCCCTTCGCAGAAATTTCTTATGAAGGCTTCAGAGGTTGGAGAATTTCTAATTTTTAATGAGAAGAAAAGCGCGATACATGTACCTTAACGATTATTCGATGATTCTAAGGAAAGAAGATGAATAATTAGTGTACAGTTTCTCAAACGAAGATAAGGGAAACTATAAATCGCTACTGTAGATTTTGAGAGTAACACGTGATAATTGAAGAAAGAAACTTAGTTATCTCAATAAAAAACGAATATAGGAACTATACATGAAAATAATGTAAACTGCGAGTCCTTTTTTATCGAAAATAATAGCGAGATAATTCTGACAAAATAATCTGAGTATTAAAAAGCGACTAATATTTAAAAATTCACGATCGAAGCTAAATCGTTTTGATTATTGATTCACTTTGGAAATTCACTGGCGAGCTAAGCAAGAATAATTTTTTATGCGTGGAAATACATACTGCAATAGCACGAGACAGCGAGCAGTTAACTGCTATTCGAACACCACTACGGAAAATGCAATAAAATGAAAATTAATGGTGTCATAATTCAGGCCATTTAAATTACAAAACTGTCTTACGTCAGGAACAATTAACTTAAACCCAACCGATGTCGGATATATTCGCTACATGATGGAAGATTAAAGATTTGCTTTTGAATGATACAGAGCGAGCGTTGACATCTGTTCAATAGCACAAAAAGGAAACGTTACAACCATCGAGGGAAATGAAAGATATCCTTGTTAGCGTTCATAGATTGTGGAAATCAGATGATGTAAAATAGAAATGCTTATCGTACTAACTTTGTACGTGTGGATGGAATGTCTGACGTTTCGATTACTCGAGAAACTAGCGTATCTTACATCGTTCGGAATATATCGTAGAAATGGGACCAATTTTAACAAAACACTTATACATGTACAAAACATATCGTATAGAATTTTTAAAGGCACTACTTAAAGTCTTGGATACGTGATAGTATAATATATACGCATGTCATTTAAATGTGTATATATTATTTTTTCCCTCGTGTATAATTCGTGCATTATTAAGAATACGCTCGCGTGCCGATATTGTTAGTTGGCAACCACTGATTTATAGTATGCAAAGTGCTCGATGTAAAATGAAGTTTAGTGTAGAAAGAAAGCAACTTGAGCATGAAGAGAAAAAGTTACAAGAAATCAATTAGCGAGTTAAACTTATGAAATACTAGTATCGTAATTTTTGTCAGAAAGTAATACTACTAATTATGTACAAGTAGATAAGCGAATGACTTAAAGAAAAAGGCGTTAGCTAAATGTTTAACTTTAAGATCCTTCTTATCTCGTGACCATATATTTAAAACACGGTACATAAGAAACCTTTGATATCACGTACGGAAGAACGTATTCTTTATTTCTAGAAAGACAGCTCGCGGCAAAAGTGCTACGACTAAATCTCGATGTTTCGGACGAAAGATCATACGTGCAGTCCTGACATGCTAAGATTAAACGACACTGTACCAGCTGACGAAACAAGAGTTTTATCTCTTCATCCAAACCACTCCCAAATCGATACATTTCGCAAGTCACGCTATGGAGCAATGTTATATGAATTTCATCTATCACCACAGCTATGCATACATACATATCTCCCTTTCAAATTGGCTCTTTCATCACGACATTTCGCGTAGCGGAAAGAAGAAAAGAGGAAACATGGACTAACAAAACGTGACGTTGAAAACGTAAACCGAAACGATGTCACAAGAGTCATTGACCTCCCTTTATGTTAACAAATACGCTGCGCTAACAAGCTAGCTGTCGCGGAGAGGCCCGCAAGCAGTCACCTATGTCGCTGGAAATAAATTAGACGCCCCTTTCGACCTAGTTGCGTAATTAAGGCCCCCTTTAGCAGCTTTCAAACGAACGAGGAAGAGCCAAAGAGGGACAAGGACAGCCAGCCATCAGTCAGCTGACCGATCGACTCCCTCTTCTTCCTGTTCTTCTGTCCTCGTCCGCCTCGGATAGCCCGTCTCACGATGGCCTCGTGCTGTACCCTTTCCAGCCCAACGGCGTACCATTTAGCCCTTTTCATTCACCAACCCGTCGTACCAAAAGAAACGCGATCGCATCTTCGTCGTTCGCTCAACCTTTAGGATTATCGCTCTTCCTTCTTCTGCCATTCTTTCAAACAATTTAGCAACGTAACTGAATTAAAGAATCGTCTCAATCGATCAAAAACTCAACGTCGGAAAGAAGTCGTGTTTCGAATATAGCATCCACGGTACGTTGTTTCGACGTCGTGATTCGGCAATGCAATTCCAAGGCAATTCCCCGTTTCCAAACGAGATACCACCATTGCATCCGAATTAATAGCGATAGACATGCGCAGAGATGAAGGAGCGCACCGTGGAATATTAGTTCGCGAGCTAGACGACACGACGGGTACGCGCGAGCTGCTTTCTACGTATCTTTAATCGCGGTTTTCGACGACCTCGACGATCCAAAATTGAAGCGACCGCGGAGTCTCCATTACTTCCGTTCTAATATGTACTCAGCGAAATTAAATTGGCCCCGTGACAACCGACACAACGTATTTTATGGGTTTCTGTTGTATTTTGAATCGCGTTTTGATATCGCGTACACAGTCCAGGGAGAATCACGGAATTAGAATCGAATCTCATGACGGCTGGTGTGAAACATGACGCCCTCCGCCACTTCTTACCCCTGTCGTCACCGCCTCGCGGCACTGTAACCCCGCTTCGGTGCGCACACGCTGCGTCATTAGCGGCCCGTTAATACGCAACTTAACGCTTACCCAATTCAACCCAGACCTACCTAACGGCCTATTTATAGTGTACTCCGCGGTGTACCGCGCTACTAATTGGCGTTAGTTTAAGAGTGGCTGCATGAACGACGATCGACCATCCTGTACCAACCAACCAGCTTACTTTCTCGTCTCGTCCGTCGGGTTAACTATCGTTCGTAGCACGATTCCGCTTTCTTTCCTCCCAGTTGAAACATTATATGAAAAGAGAAAGAACTAAATCATCGATGATGAGACGACATTTACACCGTGACAAAACACGAGATCAAATATAATATACGCGGGTAAAAAGAAGAGTGGATTTGACCTTACAACTCGTATTCTCATTTTGTTTATCGTGTACAACGATAACCGGCGAGCAACATCTCTCATACAAAACCACCGACACTCTCTGTAAAACGTTTCCGTAAACAGTGCACGAACGCGCACCAAAAATAGAACTGCAACGAGCGAAAAAGCTGCATGAAAATCTCCGCGATACGAAATCGCTCGTTAACGCCGCAACATCCCCAAAAGACGCTGACAAATTTTCATCGTTTCTCTAGCCACGCATCTCCTTTTCCCTTCCGTCGCCAGCTGTACACCCGTTTGCCCATTAAAACGGTCGGCTGCAATTACGTTTAAAAATAGCGAGAGAGTCGAGGAGAGTCTGTTGCGCTCGATTGCATCAGACACCGTGACGACCAAGACGACTACGACGACAACGAAGCCGAGAAAACGTCACAAAAGTTTTTGCTACGCTTCGTTTGGAATCGGAGTGTTTCTCTTTAAATCGCAGCTGATAACGTTCTCGTCCTCGCTTCGGAGCTCGTTTCCGTCTCGACTGAACAATTATCAAACGAGACAGTTGCAGTTTGTTATTTCGAATATTTGAAGCACCGACGTGACACATGAAAAAATTGCAAGAAAAAGCGATAAATATATTTTAATCCGAAGAGACTTATCGGTGATAATCGTGTCTATATATGTATAATACATTGTCAGTCATAAATCATCAGACGCTTTGTACATTTGGGAGAAATGCACATCGTAGTTACATGAATGAAGTTGGCAATTATTAATCACGCGTGTTATCAAGAAAACTAAATTATACTGTATTTTGAATATCGTATTATAAACCTAGTTTAATAAATATTATGTTTAAAGTTAACAAAAATCCGATGACCTATGAACAGGACTTTATAAGAATCGAAATGACCGCACTTGGATTAGAGAAAATAGATAATTATAAACTAACTCCTAAATCTCGCCTAGTACATTTAACACCTTAACCTACGTTCGAGAATTTTGGGCTGAAAACGTAAACAAGCTATTATATATTATATCATATATTATATTTGGCCCGATCATCGCACCACGGGCAATGCCCATAGTTGTAGGTTAAGGGGTTAACATAATTACATATAATATCTATAATAATATGCAAAAGTGATGTAAGTAATAATTTTCAATCATTGAACGAGACGACTGTTCGAATTACTAATTCTAATCCGTGGCTGTAGTCATTCTACTTAAGGCAATTCACGAAACGAAAAGAACTGCAATCAAAATGGCTGTTAAAAGCCAGTAAGCGAAAAAAACGTTTTACCTACGTATATATCGTTGCGTCGAAAAATATTGTTTGATAAAGTTCGATTAAAAACGAAATATTCCAGAATAAGACGATTTACATCGCTTCCATCGCAATCCGTTGCTTGTACACGAAACAATAAATTATTACGTACGCTGGAAATTGTAAAAACAGTACGTGGTAGCTGGGACTATGACAGAAAGCAATTTGAATTGGACGCTTTCATCTCGGTGTACTCGTTTTTCGTCAGCACAACACGGTATTGCCGCTAACCGACGCGACGTGACGCAGAAAGCGATGAAAGTTAGGTGCAAACTGATGCATGTTTGTAAGCTTGAACCGTTGTCCCACAATGTTTTGACAATACCTGGAACCGACCCAAAGTGCCAAGTAACCATTTGAATGACTTGAAATTTCGCCGGACAATCAAGACCACGTGCGTACAAGAAACACAACCTACTCGACAAATCCCATTGTACATTGCTACAATGTAGAACGTACAATGTACGTTTCGTACGTTTAAGTACGTTAAAACATATTTGTCATTGTAAAAATATTAATAACTAATACAAACGACTTTATAAGAATTGTTTACGAAACATAATATAATAGATCTTCGTGGCAGTTCATCCAAATATCGGAAAGGAGATGATTCTAGTTAATATATTTAATATTATTTCAAATATTACAATTCGTTTTCCAAGATAGCCATAGCTACCAATTGTAATAACGAAATGAGTAAAATCATCGATGTCAAGAGAGATAACGGACTTGCTGGACACTTGTATATCCAGTGGATCGAGGCGCTTCAACACAAACCAGGGTAATTTTCATCGGAGCGGGTTCGACGCTCGAAATCGTGTCAAGTTGAAGGGCCATTGGTGTCGAACACCATCGCACTCGATATCTCTACAAACTATTTTTACGTAACCACGAACGTAACCAAGAAAAACTTTATTGAACATATAGCCACACGTATATACGGGAGCATACGCTTTTACGTTTACGAAACATCAATTAAAAGGCCTTGTGGAAAGTATGTATACGTGAAATGGCGTAGGATTTCCTGGAATCATGGGGGACACAATGGATAAGGTAACACGGCTCGTAGTGTCCGCGAATTACGGCAAACAAAAGGGTAAACGTAAAACACGCCACACAAAAAATATCACAACAAAAAATACATCTTGGGTATCCTTCTACGATCGAGCACGTGCTCGCGTTAAACTGCGACGCGTACACGTATGCAACTGCAAGCGATAAAATCATAAAAGGCGAGATTATGGCTCGGGCCACGATAACTCTGGATACGACGCAAACAACCGGCCACTGAAAAATGTAATTGCTCGAAAGCGTGACTACCGTAGATCTGAGACCTTAAATGCCGCACTGAAGACAATCGTACTGGGATGCAGATGGCGACCAGATCCTGGAAAGCGATATTTTGAGGAAATATTGCGGAGAAATAGTATACGGTAAGATAAAGCACGCAAGAAGCAGAATCTTCGTTGAAGAGTCAAAAAACAGACGTTTGACAAAATAACTCTGAGTCTGGTTCTTTGTCAGTCAGTTAAACGTTGCAGCAGAACAAGGAAAATTGTTATTAGTTAAAAAAACAGCAAAGACCGCTGCTATCTTTCTTAGTTCTGGCTATATAGCTTCCGTTACGCATAATATGTCGTTACTTTGCCATCGCACGGCACAGTCGTAAACGCATAATCGCTGATGAGCATTATTCACGTAAAGTCGCGTAAAGTGAAACAAACAAAGCCAAGTGAGTAATGCGTATTAAACAAAATGCCATAAACCAACGATTTTATTTCCTAAGTGTCATGATGATGATACAGTATTCTAACTAGAAGACATACATCAATGTCGATCATTGATTGGGAAAAGTCTCGCCAACTATCCACACTCTTCATTCATCAAGTTCCGTACAATTTCTCCGACAAATTACACGTTACGCCTTGTTTCACTGGCAGATTCGTCGATGCCGATGATTAATACGTAATCACTCTTTGTACAGAGAACCGCATTTTGAAATCACATTATGTATAATATGTACATTGATATACGTAGTGCGAATAACCGATTGAATTGGCAAACACCGGCGCGCAGTTAGGAACGTCTGTCGTCACAATAGGCTGAAACCCTCTGCGGGAATCAAACATAAACGAACGTGCGGTCCCGACGATTGGATTTTGAACGGAACACCGTTCTCGATCACTTGCATGCGAGACGAGGATACGACTTGACGAAGGAAGGTCTTTCGAGAGATACAAGGACTAGAAATCAATCACTATGCTAGGCTCAAGTTCCAGATTCGACGTTGAAACGTGCAAAAGAGTGAAATCGGGCAGGTTCGTAAGAAAAGAATTTATAAAATAACATGGTAAATGAAGTAAATTACATTGAAAATATTATTTCTAATTTTGTTCATATTAGGATTCGAATTGATAGTTGTTATAGCTCTTATAAATATTAATATTCACGAAATAAATAAAAACTTGATAAAATAATTCAACGATTTCACTAAAAATACACTATGCACCTATATATTTATGTATAGCCTCTTTTTATAGAAAGTTTCTCAATTCATTTTTACAAAAATTACTGTGCTCGTTCGAGTCCCGGTTTCAAAACAGAGGAAATCTGAATGAAAGAAGAGGAACTATTTTTCCACGAAGTCAGTCGATGAAACGAAATCATGAACATTTTTCGCAGAAGGTAAACTGTAATTCGAAGTTTATAGAAGGAAAGAAAAGAATCGTTAGAGCTAACGAAAGGATTTCATTGGTAGGCGGGAGTTTGCGTAACACACCGCCAACTCGGTAACGGAACCAGCGTTTCCGTATTACGTTCCAACATGCAGGATTATGCGGCTCGTAATGCGACACTGTCTCGTGAACCTCGCGAAACTTCGAGCGCCACGATGATCAGTGAAACGAACTCGAGCTCCATGGACTCGCGAGGACTGCGAGTCGCACGCTCGTCGTGCCTCGAACGATCGCGCCGCGACGCACAGCGAAATCTTCCGTGCACGACCGGCTCCACATGGACACGCTAACGCGGAAAGATGAACAACAGAGTTTTTCTTCCATACCCTCTGTTTTTTCTTTTTTCTGCGACAACCAGCTAGCCCGTCTTGCCAACGGCGAACGCTTCTTCAATGGGAAAAGTGAATAAGAAAAGGAAAGAAAGAGAAGAGTACTGGCTGCGATAGTTAATGGAATTTATCGCGGGCTATCTTGAATTTTGATGTTCGATAAATGGAGGGTTTCTCAGAAGTAGATGGTTGAAGTTTGCAAACGTGTTCCATGTGTTTAATTGAGGATTAAATATTTTATTTCATGAACATAGATATTAGAAATTTCCGAAGAACGTGTGTGTAGGATTTTTAAATAATAAATGAAATGAGAACACAAAAATTCATGAGGAGTCTTACGAGAAAGATATGGACCGCGCTAGGATATAAGTATCATTCGTTTTACTATCCATCTTTATTTTTATTTCCATTCTATTTTTATCTTTATTCTATTTTCATCTTTACTTTTATCTTTATTCTATTTCTATCTTTATTTTTATCCTATGATGCTATCACAAATTTCACAAATTCCTATACATGTTTCAAATTCTATCGCATTTTTTCTTCAACGATAATGCAAGGTATTTATAACCCTGCACTTGTCGGACATCTCAGAAAGGAAGCACTTCCGAACTCATATTTACGTAATATCTTTTTATCCTAAAGCTGAATCAAATACTAGTCCTCAAACCTTGTCTGTTTATACTTGAAATTTTTTGTTCAGTTATAATATTTGATCAGTCACACACCTTTATTCCTCGATAAAATAAATCTATGTCAACCCGAAACGTTTCTATTAACCAACGTGAATGAACCTATAAAAATATCGCTGGAAAAAGGGCAAAGAACTTCTTGACCCGACCCAATCATTTTCCGCGAATACAATTATTGCTATTACACACATACTGTTTCAGAAGTAACTCGTTTCATGCTCGCGAACCGCGATAAACCGTAGAAGCAACATACTGCGACGCTCGTAGGCGCTTTCCCACGGTTACAGCGCGGTGCACATCGCATCTTTGTACCTATGAACTTTTGCGGAACACAGTACAGCGACGCAAAACACGGTTTACGACAGTGCGCCGTGAAACGGCCGGACGACTGCTCCGCTTTTTCTACCTTAGACACGCTTTCTCATAGCGCCATTGATGAAAGGAAGGCTAAACCGGTGGAAATGGAGCGCGAACATGGCATCGATCGATCATTGTTCGTCGATAATTCGCCGGCAAATTCGTCCTCATCCAACGTCCGAAGCGCTTCCACGAATTTATTTTCAACTTTGCGCGTAAATTTAATCTACGAGCTGATGACCCTAATGGGAAAAGATACACGTGGCGAGGAACTATACAACGAACGGTTAACTTTTCTTGGACGTCATCTTCATTTTTCCTTTTCGTGTTTTTTTTCTTTCATTTTTCGTCGCACAGAATGGACTTGCAGGAAGACAGTCTGACTAAGCAAACTACGACATAACGAGGAAAGGACAAAGTGAGATGGTGATACGCTACTTACGTAACTGCGGCAAATAACGCTAATGAGCCTACTCCAACTTCGTTCCTTTTATTCTTTTTCCAGGAGAATCGCTAACGCGAAGTTACGAAAACTATTTCAGCGGTGCGTAATTAAGGAAGAACGAAACCGACTCGTTTGCCAAAATATTAGCCCGGCGAATGAACAACCGCGACATAACCCGGAACAATACCTGCCGACCAGATTATATAACGACTGAGAATTTGCTTCGGCGCGGCGGTTTGAACATTATCATGGTATGTTAATGATCGGAAGAATCAGCAAACGTAAAAGTCACGTAACTCTATCGTGTATTAGTTAATGAAACGGTAGCTGCGGCTAATAATCTACCGCCACCGAGGAGGTATTAAGAGTACGCCTTCGAATTAATTTCATCGTTTTTGGAACGTTTATCGGACAGTCTTCGTTTTCTTCCATACGGTAGTAATTGGATAATACACTCAATTACTTTAATCGTGCAGTTACCGGTGTAGCGAGTTTTCACTTTCTATACATGAATAAGATACATATTAATACTGCTTTTTCAAATCTAGCACACGTGCGTACAACCAGTAGTTTCTAACAATAATCACGATCCAAAAGTTTTATTTTCAAGTTTATTTTCAATCTCTTCTCAATTTCGTATAAAGTTAATAGTTTTATTAACTAACAATAGGATACAATAGAATATTTTAGAATAGAAAATAATTCTATACACGATATTGAAAAGAGTATCTTATAAAATGTGGAACAATGGAATAGATTCAAACTCGAAACTCGTAAGTATATCAGAAAATACCTATCACATGCTCAAGCTGATAAGATATCGCGGAAACGCCATTGTAAATACGTAACGTACGCATTCCCGCCATAAAAATTTCGCGGAAGTAGTTGGCGGTTTCTAAGTAGCCGCGATCGTTTCACAATACAATTGCTCGCGGCCGCATGGCATGATTATATTAATTCGCGCAAGAACGGTTTTGTTCCTTCGCCTGATGCACGCCTTTCCTACGAAGCAACGTTTCCTCCTCGAGGTTAGTCGCGGCACGCCGCGAAATTAGCGCTGATTTTAGATCAAGACAGGTAAACCTCCTAGGTTTCCTATAAATTCCTCGCGAAAAGTGACAAAAGGCACGAAAATAGAAAAAGCAAAGAGAAACAAAAAAGGGACGGATTTTTTTCAACTGTATTTGAAAGGTTAATTAAATGTCACGTATTTAACATGTATTTTGCCGCGAATTCTGTACGGTAATGGACGAACATTCTTTTGTGTAATTGAATAATTCAGCAGAGAGAAAGAGAAAGATCCTTTAATTGGAGCCGACCAGGAGAAAAACCGTGTAGAGCGTCCTAACGTTGCATTACTAATTATGTCACGAACCTATCTGACCGTAGTCAGAAATAATTGCTTTGACGGTCGTCAAAGAATTTAATTCCTAGTCTTATTCTGGCATAGTATATTGCGTCTCGTACCTCCGTCAGCGATTATCTCTTTGAAATTATTTCACGAAATTGAAGGTTCATTCGCCCCAAAAAGCAAAAAAGAAAAAGAACGATCTCCATTGCAAATGGAAAACTTATGGCGTAAAAATTCTTCTATTCTCTCGACAAAAAATTTACGTTTCTATTCTATGAAAAACAATTTTATTTCTAAAAGATTCTAAGAGATGCTCATCGTCTCATTTATCGGTCTACATTCTTGTCTCGTCTATATAAAACGTCTACTTTATCAGCCATTTAACTTAACGACTCAGAAAAACTTTCAATGCTAGAAGATCGAACGTGATTTCTCCGATGGTTTCACATGACGAATGTTCGTATGGTTACAAGTTACAACACACGAGAGCGTGTCGCGTTTTTCACGATTCCGTCGTTGCCGTGGCAATTTCTCAAAATCACGCGTCACGCACGGCTCGTGTTATCAATTATTCTCGTGAATCTTATCGCGGTCCATTCGAGAACAGTTTACATAGAGCCATTTTTTTCGTCGACAGTCGAAAGGCGCGCGTGACGACTCGTGGCCATTTGGTCGCGGCACGATTATCGTTCCGCGTTCCAGCCTCTCGTTGAGGTAATTCTTTTTCTCGCTCTACCCTTCCCTCTCCTTCTGTCCTACGCCCAACTGGCACGAGTCTCTTAACGAAGATAAAAGGACTGCTAACTCGAACCTCGAACACTCGAACACGCGAGCAAGCGGCCAAGCGAGCCCCGTCAAAAGGAACGCCTCGAATTTGCACGTGCTCCTCGTTATTACCTCATCGACCATGCACGCTCCCTTCGTTCCTATAGAGCAACTTCTTCTCATACAAAAGGACCACTTATTCATTCGTTCTGAATATTTTATCCTAATTTTTCAAATCTACTCTTCTTTTTCCTTTTAATCTTTCCATAACTTTAATCTTTGCAAAAGTTTGGATTACTATACAATATAACTTTGAAATTATACGATCTGCATGAATAACTGTACTCTGCTCTTTATGGGAACAATTGTCATAGCCTTTATCATGAACTTGCATCGATGATTGGTCATTCAAATAATCGCGAGTAGCCTATATGCTACTACATTAATCACGATTTTTAAACGATTACCTAGTTGCCTTTATATCAATTATTTTCCTAGTTTATATAGTTGCACCAGAATGATTATGTTATGTAAGATATTTTTATAGTTGCCTCAGAATAATTAATTATGTGAAAATGTCGAATTACGTTTCATTCATTCGATTCTCAAATTAAGTACAACTTATTTATTTATAACCCTTTACTCCAATAATGATATTAGTTTCACATTAAAGGTACTAAAAGAGCTATTTTACTAATTTTAACTTTACTCCAAATCATATTGATATAAAAGTCACGGTCTATCGTAGCATCTAACCGTCACACCATCTTTTTTATTGCCTAATACAATACTGATATAACATAACCTGTTCCATTCAGAATATACATCTCTAGCATCGATATGAGAAACGTATTTGTATCTCACTTGTTCCTTTCTTTAACATAAGCGTTCGAAGCACAACGTATGCTACGTAAACAATACTTGAATAATAGATTACTCTCTAAACTTATCGCCAAACTAACCTTTCAACACACGTTCGAATATATACGAAATATACAACATACGAATGACAGGTATTTCCTCTATACAGTATCGCTCTAAACCTTATTCGATCGTACCTTATTTTCGCTCATCCTGGATCACCTCGAAGCATCAAACACAACACAAAATAAATCAAAACCATTCACTACCGTATAAAAGGGAACGTATGGACGACGACGTTTAAAACAATAGGGCACGCAAGTGAACTGTCGAAACGTATCGATGCGCGCGCACATTCGAACAATATGAATAGGTAGAACGCGCGATCTCGAGGATCAAAAATCGATATTTTGTTTTCAAGCAAAAATATTGACTACATACCTGGACTGGTCTGCCAAGATAGACCACCGATGAACATTTTCCTAGAAAAAGAAAGATGATTCCGTCAGCATCGGCATCAGGTTGCATCTTCTGCAGATGACGAAGGGAGACAGGGGAAACTGCCGACAGAGGGTAACTTCCGGTATCGTGACCCCCTGCGCAGTCTCCGTTTGTCGACGGCAGGTGTCACCACACATCAACCAACAACTGAACAACTCGCGGATTATTTTCTTTCTCATTGCATTAATCATAACCTCATTAAAACACGTCGTTTAATTTACAAAACATCGATTCATTTAAAACAGAAACCAAACGATTCACGCGCGAAACACAACAAACACGTGTTCCCCTCGTACCTAGGCGCCTTCTTTGTTCTATATCGATTTATATCAATCCTACAAGCTTCGATATTCTAACAGAGTTCGTCGAACTTGTCGGCGTTACAGCGTGTTCATTCGAATCTATATTTGACTCTGGTTACTGAGAACTATACAAAAAAACTTTTGTCCCTTGTTTATGACAGTCCCAAATAGTTCAGGGAAATAAAATATTCCCTTCCCTAGCCCAAACAATGAATCAAATTCGGATTTATGTTACACAAAATCGTAATTATTAATCGATTTATAAGAAACGTTATCGTTGGTGATATTGCAAAAACATTTGTACGCCAATCCGAATTGAGCGGGTTCGCAAGAATATAGCAAACTCGTGGTCGTAATGCAAATACATTTTAGATACGGATAATTTAAATATACCGCGTTTAAGTTAGAGTAATGGAAGACGCATAGGAGGATTTCTCTTCCCCGTTATTAAGCATATAACAAATGAAACAAGAGACATTTTATGGCACGATAAGATTTCTAATCCGGGTACGAATATTAAGAAATAAATACTACTCGGAGAATTTTGAAACCGGATACGACTACTTTTATTACTCATTCGATAATTACTCTAATCACCGTCACGTACTTCCGTAGATCGATACGCATTGTTACATGTCACAACGCCAGCGATTATCTCGATTACCACCACCCGTCAAAACACTTCCGTTGGAACGATCTTGCTATTTTTACGATACATCGAGTATTCACGAATAAATAACAGCGTCTCATTAGGGCCTTACGTCGTGCGCGAATATCATTGTAGTAAATGCGTTCTTATCGATAAACGCATCAATTACGGATAGCAATCGCGACACGAATATAAATCTTTATACAAAATAAACCTGTCTACCGTGTGTTAGCGTCAAAGCCTATACCGTTTTTCTACTAATCCACTAACGAATGGATAAGGAAATTCATGCAATTTTTTGCTTCCTATACTTCCGCGTTTGTTTCTTCTTTTTTTTTTTTTTTTTTTACTCTGCGTTTTAAAGAAGGCCATAGTACGAGCAACATAATGCATTGGCATTACTGGAAGGCAAAGATTATCGTGGTAAGCAGTATATCCACGAAGATAACATTCTCGCGTTGTGGACGTAATCACGTGGTGGCGCATTTGAACATCGATTTTCCGTGGCACGATATAACCTATTCCCCTCGCCCACGCATTCCTCCCTCCTTGTCGTCTGCCTCCCTCCCTGCATAACCCCCTTCAGTTCTCTCTTTAGGTCTTCGTGATACGAAGAACTGGAGTAGGCTACCGCACTATACCCCGTTGATAGGTTCAGGAGAATTAATAGGACAAACCATTGACCATATGTCGTCGGAATCGATCGCGGAAGATACACCGAGCGATGTTAGCAACCCGTCTAACTTTCCACTGGAATTGCTAAACTTTGTCACCCCCGTGAAACCATTTCAACGTACCGCGTGCTCGTTTCTCGACGTGCGGCACGTATACACACGCGACACGCGATTATGTCCATAAAAAACGAAATGTTTCGAGGAGTTTGAACAGGTAACTGATAAACGAGTCGGTCTTTCTTTCTGTATTTATTCACGAGTCACGTGGTGAACGCGAAACACTGTGGCCTCAAAGCCGGAAAACTTTCAGCACCACGTGACACACGTTCCCTTTTAGCCCTTCAAAATACACTGGTTTGTTGCGTTTCTCTCAACACTTCTTCTCAAACGATTCACCCGTCATATTGCTACGTATTTATATTTGAGGGGAAATCATTTGTCACTGTTCTTCGATATCGAGCAGGTTTTTTTTCGGAAAACAATGGTTGGCGGCAAATTCAAAGGTGTTAAATCATTTCTCTTTCCCTCCCTGTCTCACCCCTTCCTTTACGACCCCTGCTGCTTCTCCTTCCCATTCATCTAATCTTTCCCCTTCGTTCCCCTCCTTTCCTTTCATCGAGTTTGAGGGGATGTTGAACACGCTGAAAGAAGGCGCCACCGGTCCGAGGAGAGCGCCGTGGCACGCATATTCACGCGCCCGGCAAACATAAACACTATACGTTTCACGGATCCGACTGCCCGTTATCGTATAACCACGACGTCGAGACGTAACCCGCGAAAACGTCAACTACGACGGCAATGACGACACAATGTCGAGGATGAATTACGGATGATAATATCGAAACGAACCGAAGCGTGTAACGAGCAACACGAGAACGAGCCGTATCACGACGAACGATCCGTATCGAAACCGTATAAGAAGCATCAACATAACAAACACTCGCGCGGAGCAGGGCAACAGAAACACAAGGTAACGAGAACAACACGACGCGCGTTAAATCGTTCGGGCAACGCGCGGCATCAAAACACACTTTTGAACGTTATTACTGGTCGCTCTTTCGTTCCGTTTTCACGCACGCTCGATCTCGTTGGTGGTGGATGTAGTGGAGGTCTGTTTTGGGATCAGGATATCCTGGTTTCTCCTACCCTGGATCGTTCGGCACCTCGGCTGGCGAGCCGCTCGCAACGATTTCCTGGTTCTGGGGCTCCATAGCGACGCGCGGCGCACGGCTTGTCGTTATGACAACGCTCTCGCGTGTCCGGGGTTGCAGTGGCTATGGTAACACTAGTACCAGTGGCAATGGCAGCCGGTCTCGCCGATAGCCGCCTCTCGCTCGCTTCTCGTTCTTTCGACTTTGACACACCACGTCGTCAGCTGAACGATGCGCCGTGTGTGTTTGCCTTGTCGATGGCAAAACACCGACTCGACTCGATCCTTCGCGTGTCAACGCTTCCGATGTCACGGCACGACACGCACTTTCACGCGACTTCTATTACTCTCTCGTTGATCCTCGTCCCTCGATTGTTACGTCTACTCGCGTCTCTTTAATCTTCGCGCTCGCTCCTTCGCCTCTATGTTGTTCACCTGTCTCTCTCTGTTTTCCTGGTAGACCGAGTGCGCGGTGCTCCGTCGTTTTCGGAGGCTGCGCGACGGTTTTACGTTGCTTTATCGCGATAAATTATCGACGGTAGGACGGTGGAACGTGGAATGAAACGTACGCGCGGTACGTTTCACGGATCGCACTTTGTTTTGCTGTTGTATTCGTTTTTTTTTTTTTTTATTGTTTCGTCCTTTCTTTCTTTCGATTGTGAACAATGAGTCGACGGAGTGTTATATATCCGCGTTGGTCGCGTCGAGCCGGATCACGACGACGGCGACGACCACGACAACGAGGATGACGACGGCGGCAGCGGTAGCGGAGACAACGACAACGACAACGACGACGTGGACGTAGACAAGGAAGATGACGATGACGACGACGGCGAAGACTGCGTCGAAAACGACGACGATAACGACAGCAACGAGGAGTACAGATCACGACGACGAAAAAACGGGCTGTCGACCTCTCGTTTCTCGGTTTTTCTCACAGTCGGCTTCTTGCTATTTCGCGTTCTTCTTCCCGTTTTTTTTCTTCTTTCACTTTCTCTCCCTTTCTCTCGCGCGCTCTCTCTCTCTCTCTCTCCTCTTTCTCTCCACACTCTCCCCTACTACTGACTACTAAAAACTAAGGAGAAGGTGAGAGGTTACGTGGCTGCGCGGTACGGCGACTACTGATGACGGGCGGCGGCCGGTACTCGGACGTGCGACGCGCTCTGCGAGAGGTTCGACGTGACACTGCGCTCTCGGGGCGCGGGGCGGGGGGAGGGGGTGCCGCGGGGAAGAGGGGAGGACTAAACGGCGGAGAAGAGCGGCGGTGGCGGCGGTGGTGGCGACGGCGGTGGTATCGGCGGCAGTAGCGGGGCATACACCGCTTCTCTTTCTTCCTTTCTGCTTCGCGTGCCCCTCTCTTTTCTTCCAACTCTACGTCTATCCTGTTTTAATCCGTTCCTTTGCTCTCTGTTCTTATCCGTCGATTGGGGGTGGGGGAGAATCTCGCGCTTGCGCCGTCCCTACCCGCCGGGCCAGCCAAACCAGGAAGGGGAAGATCGCGACCGCGTACCCGCCTCCGACCGCGGCCTGTTCGCCTGCTCGCCTGTTCGCTCACTCGCTCGCTTCTTGCTTCGCGAAAAAGTCCGACCACCCGCTCGCCTGCACTACTTGCCCGATTTCTCTTACTTGCCTCTTGTCTCTTTCAAAACGCGTGAGAGAATCTCTTCGTCTATGGACCAGATCCGACTCAACTCGCATCGCGATTACCATCGCGCGAGTTACGTGAAGAGCGCCAAGCAGCAGCGTGCGGCGCCTGGTCAGCCGAGCGAGCGAGAGAACACGAGCGTGCCAATAACGTGGAAATGTTCGTCTCTCCTGCAACTCGACTTTTCACCAACGACCGATGCACGCGTCAGCGATTTTCATGGACGTAATTCTCGCGTATTACAGCCCGCGCGTCGTTTCCAGTTAAACGCTTGACCTTTTATCCTATTACGCTCTTTTCGGTCATGGTATTTGGAGAGCATCGTTCAAGTGGCGAGTCCTTGGTGGATTTTTCTACCTGGAACACGTACCTGCGCCACGATAGCATACGATATATTTTTGTTGAGGCCAATTGAGACGTTGGAATGGTTTGCAGGGATTATAACTGTTTACGCTCATCACGAGGATATCCGAGTGGTTCGTTACATCCAGTTATCGTATTTTCGCGCTACAGTTTGTTCTGATTGCTCGAACAGTCACCAGTCGCCACCCTGCTTCACCTCCTTTGATCTCTTGCTGCTCTATGCTACGTTAATTTATGCTTGTCGCTGATACTTCGAGTGATTTTGACGGATATATATATATTTTTTTACATTTTCATTTCGTATATATATATGACGAATTGAATATTTTCTTTCATTGAATATTTTATTATATGTATTATATATATATATATATATATATGTATATGTATATGTATATTAAACGCAAAACTCGCAGAAATTCGAAAGAAAATATTCAATTCGTTGATTTATGAACATCGTAGAAAGTATAATAAACGAGCTCTTTCTGACCTAAATTCTCTTTTGTTTTTACCGAACTGCTTTAATATTAAAAGCGCTGCAACGAGAGTGCCGTAAAGCAAAAGGAGAATACCAAAAATTGAATAAACGATCGTACTTGTGTCTCAAAGTTTTTCCAAGTTGTAATTATATGCACATTTTGAAAGCAACGAAATCGAAGTCCAGGACACACAAAGATATGAAAGGTTGTTCAGAAGTCGCAGTAGCTTAAAATCTATCGTATATCAGCACGGGGGTTAAGAGTAAAATTCCATTAACATCACTTTATATGCATCTCAAAGTGGATGATACTTAAACCAAGACATAATACCGCGGTATCGCTATGCGATGAAATTTGTTTTTCATGTTTTTTTTTTTTTTTCTTGTCTTTGCATATAAGTCATGCCATACCTTGAAATCATTTGCTGTAAATAAATCGTGCATGTGACTTTGTGAACAATGGGATGCGAATCGCGGTATAGTTCCCTTCTGCTTTTATTGTTCGAGCAAAGTATCTATAGCTTACAGCCGAACCTTATTAAATCTCGTGTTAGAAAGTAATTCGCTTCATACAGATATGCTATGGGTTGAACTTCGATCTTTTGATTTTGCTCATACTCGAGAATATAACAAATAACAATTTGTATTCAACCATAAAATTATAATTAAGTATGTACAACACGTTTAACTGTCATAATGTGAAATGATGTATCGACTGTTTAATTTGATTTTGTAACATTTTCCATCTGTCCGAACTAAAGTTCAGAAAGTAGGATTAAAAGTTGGATCAACATGGATATTAAATGCCGTTTTATTAAAAGAAAAAAATCAATAACCAGTGATGCTTTGCTATCAGCCCACTTCGAAGTAGTATCCATGTTTTATAGAAAAAGGAGAAAGTTCCTATAACCTTTCGACTACAAGCACGCGAGATCACAGCTTTAGAGTTGGTATCATTTCTTTAACCTAGTCAAGGTAATGTCCTTTCGTGCAATTACAAAATCAACTGAGATAATCGTGTTACTGCTAAAACTAGTCATTATCGACCGATTTTCAAATGCACTAAATTGATATACATACATTTTTCGTGTCGCTAATTGATTAAACCTCGGAGATCTTAATTTTCTATTTTTCGGTTCGCGTCGTTATCGTAAAATTATTAGACAAGACCCCATTTTATCTCTAATAAGTTACTATATCAAACGAAACTGATATTAAAATTGTAAGAAAACAATAAAATTTCTTATTATAAAATATTTAGTTACTAATGTAAATCACGATTCTTTCCTCTTTGAAGTTGTTGAATCTTTTGAATATTGCTTCTGGCCCCCGTGTTCTACGAAAGGAGCTCCAACGCTTTCAACTTATGTTACATATTTTAGAAGGGATACATCGCTATAAAGCGTATAAAAGAGAATAACATTCCACTAGCTTTGTGCATGAAATGTAAAACAATTGGTATTGAAACCTCCCGCAGCTCACGGAACCAACATTTTTCTCAGACTCACCACATAGCATCACAGTAAATTTCATATCAGAATCCTTTCTTAGACCGTCAGAAAAATCTAAAAAAGAACCAAACTGTCCATTCCGTCGAATCAAGATGCCTCTACCAATCATCGACGAAGATCAATCGAAGAGATCTTTGCACGCAACTATCTCTCAAATAGAAGTAATCAATTGCGATGGTAAACGGTTGGCGTAGGAGCCAACAGGCTGAATCAAATCGAATCGAATCGAATCGACATTCATGGGAGGTAAGAAGTGATTCCCTTGGTCCAAATCTGTCGCAGTCACGCCCGCACAGTTCTGATGACAGACCCAGAGGACTGTCGGGGACCTGCCAATCACTATCCAGGGATCTTAGCCTGGAGGAGCTGGGGACGAGGTTGCAGAGTGGCACGTAGCCCTGGACGTTTCCTAGCTAGGCCAACGTCCAGGCTATCGCCATTAGTTTACCCTCAAGTCGAGTCCAGCGTCGGATCATACGACCGGTGGCTGCAACGAATTTGCATAATTCGAAAGGGACTCTGCACGCATACTGCGTGAACACGAACGAGCAACGTATGCGGCCAGTACCATGTGGGCGGACACGTATGCACGTAGTACGTGTGGTCAGATCGTTCAAGGTCCGCCTGATAAGGCATCCGCGGGAAATTAGATTCTATCGTTTCTCTGTGACTGCAATGCATAGCATGATTTATCTGGTTTCCTTCGCGGGAAAGGAAAAACTTCTGTGGTGAGTCGAGTTAGGAGCATGCGGATCGCGAAACTTTGAAATCGATACATCGAAACGAAGAAAACACGTATTACGATCTCACAATGAAACAGAGTAACCATATACCAAGAAGATTGAAGGTTCCTCGTTTAAGATCGTTAGAACAATAGAGAACGGTCGGCATCCATTGGTGTTGGTATTAGTTTCGTAACGAGATGGCGCATTACATAACACAGATAGAATTACGGGGAACGTTCTAGGATGGGATAAAAATTCAACGACTCGCTGTAAAGATTTAGTGTTTCGAGTAGAATAGTTTATGTAATCGGGCGACTGATTTGTAGGCGAGAATAAGAGCAATTTGCCTAACCAGAATGTGATCTATACGCGTGGCGTCTTAACTCGCGAAGATTCTCATAGAGGATCCACATTATGCAACAATTAAGTAAGATTTCCATTCTTTATTAATCGTTCGATCAGAGATTCCTATAAAGTATAGCTGCTGGCTATGATTGTTACATCTCCGCTCAAACACGAGACTGCTATGGTTTATCTACGACTCTGATCGCTTCCCGGTACAGAACTTGAAGTTCGATGGTTGTTTTCTCAGTTTCTCTGGCCGGCTGTAATCTTAGCAGCAGCTGATCACGTGTTAACTCGATTCAAAGGCCATCGATACGTAAACCCAGTGACCAATAAACGTGCCCGACCCATCGGTCAAGTGGATCATTTCGATAGCTCTCTGAAATCGTCCAGTGGCGGCCACGCGAACACGTTGAATGAACACGGAAAATATAACGAATAGAACGCGGAACCGTAGTTTCCGGTGAAAGCTCGGTTCGTTTGACATCAGCACCCTCGTCGCCGGTTCCTCGCCCCGACGAGGAATCGATGCGCGCGAGAAGGAAAGTGACGATAGGCAGAGAGAGTAGTGGCGAATTACCGAGGGGGAACAATTAGTTAATTGAGTTGATCGATGAATTTCGTTGACGCGACGCGCGCGTTCCAATTCGACATCTGATTGAGAGGCTCCATTCACCCTCTGTATGTACGCACAAACTAGCTGGCCCGCGGCATTTCGCACCAAATAAAAGCCCTCGCCTGAGCCAGAGGAGTAGATAGACACATATGTGTGTGATGTGTGTATGTTTTAGTATTCTCCGGACTGCAGCCGTTCGTGTTAATATGAAAATCAATGTCACGTGCTGTCTACCGAAATTTTGATAACGTCAACTACGACACGATTTCATTTAGAAAATTTGCCTCGTTCTACTTTCTTCTTTCTTTTTCCTTTTTTTTTTTTTTTTTTTTTTTTGTCATTGATATATTTCATTACACATTTATATATTCGAGATTTCAGTATAGAATAAACACCAAAAATTAAATAGTTATATTATTTAACCATGAAGCAGTTACTTGCTACGACTTGTTATTAACCTAGTTTCACTGGAGAAACGAACGTTCATATCGTGAGGGGAGAATCAAGATACAAGTCCGACGTCCCTAACGATTTCCGTGCGTTGCCTGTTCTCTCTTTTCTTGACACGCTTCGAGCTCGTCGTGCGCGACTGACACGCGTCGTACCGGACCTAAATGGGACGGCAAACGACGTTGATTCCGATCCGATCCTGGCAATACCGTTTTCGTCTCAGGTTTTCACCTACTTGATGAAACGTTGGTTAAACGATAAATAGATTTCAAGATTCTATCGTAACAAACGGATACAAACCTTACAACTGCGGACGAGCCGAGTAAACACGTGTTATCAGGCGACCAATCTGAAAAGTATTCCCATTCGATTTGTCCATATCTCTCGAATCAGGTACAAGGGATTACAGAAATCCCGACCGCTTCGTCTCGACGCGACTCTGCTGAATTTGAATAGTCGATTCGGTAAATCTCATATTCAAACTCGGATAGTTTCTATTAGTACCCTCATCACCTCCGCTCCTCGCTGGCTTCATCCTGCTCACGCTTCGCGTAGACGAAGATAAATTTGACGATGAAATTACGGAAGGTCGTTGAAGAGAATCGATCGCATCAGAAGGGGGTACACGACGTGCGCACACGAGCACATCGAGCCACCTATGGTCGGCACGTCCGGTTAATCCAGTTTTAAAATGCGCTGCAGACACACTAATAAGTTGAAACCAGTCAATTAGGACGCTCGCGCCGACTGTCCTAAGCAAACACTGGCAGGTGTTTGAACGAACGAAGACGGGAATGCGGATGGCGTCGATACCGGCATGCGCTTCAGGAGTGAGAAACGAGATTTTCGTCGAAAGGGTGCTAGCCTCCGACTGGGTACCCCCGACTGGCAAAGAATCGTAGATGAAGCTCCGACTAGAAAGAGAGAGAGAGGTCAAGGAGTTAAGGTCAGGGATCAATGTCCTGACTGCGTACTCGAGGAACGAATTAGGGAAATTGGAACTCTGAATAATTATTTTCTGTCAAATTTTTTGAAGTAAACCTGATGAAACCTAGATGACACTGTGATAATATTGATCATATTTAGTAACTGAAAAACTTATTCAAAATAATTAGCGGTTTATACTTTTTTTATACCATATTTAACATTAAAAGAAAAACGCTAGAATTACTGAATCCATCGAAGTGGCATTTATTTTTTTAATGTCATTTACATATAGTATACTAAACGTTGGTATTCCTAGCTTAATACTATTTATGTATAATATCATGATTTCCAAACTCTTCAAGCATCATCAGTATCTTTTCGTTAATAAATTCCAATTTCACAAACGAGTAAATTTGCTATCACAGATTCAATCCAGCGATACATCTCACACGTTCAATATATTTCAGCGTTACAAGATACCGGATTGTCCGATTTAAAAGGTCATTCCTCTTTTCTTGTACGTAGCAAAATAATTCACGACGGGGTTCCTCCGATCTTAAAGGAAGCCAGACATTGATTTCTTACGCACATCTCATGCCACGCTGACTTTGATCAGAAACTTTCCGACGAGGCACAGCAAACCGAACAGAAGATACGGGCGAACCGCTTGACGAAAGTAACGAAGGGCTGTCGCGGCAAACACAAAGGCAACGTTTCCCAACGATATGGAAAGCCCGGCGGAGACACCGCGGTTTCACCGTCACGTTATCGGTCGACCGACGGATGGTTTAGACCCTGTTCTCAAGAGAGGCATCCTCTACTACCCCATTCTAAGGATCAAAGGGATTTTGAAGATCACCGGCTAAGCACGTTTGACTTTACGACCTGCTTTCCGGGGAATATATCAATTAGTTCTGTCATTAAGGCCGAAACCCCGTCTATCAGACTCTCGAAACCTTCAGGCGTCACGAATGCATCTCAAAACCAAACGGTAATCCAATTACATCGCCGCAGAAAGGCGTTTCCAGCTGGGACAAAAGCGTGAAAAGTAGATTATAAACGGTTATCGCGTTGAATGACGCCGCATCTACAATGGTAATCGACGCGATTACCTCGTGTCTGTAGTTAGAGGGGTCTAATTTCCTTGAAATGGTTTGACTGGCTCTCGGCGAATTAAGGGATGCCGCATTGTCGCTCGAATGTTGGAAAATGTTGCGAAAAATTTGTTAAAAATATCGATGTGACTATGGACAAGTAAAATACTTTTAATTGTAATATTTACTTGTATCGTTCCTATATTTACTATTATTAGAATAACAAAAATTTAAGAATTTAGATTTATATCTCCGATGGAATTAAATTTTTAAATTCACATATGCAAATTTAAAGTCACAAAATTCGAAATTCGAAACTATATGCAGAATTTAATCAAATTGTTATTTATTAAATTATATAATTCTTCGTCCATCAATCACACTAATGTTGCAGTTAAATGAGCAAATAAAATTATTCAATTAGTAGAAATAAAACTCATTGCGTTGTTATAATAACAAGAACGTTCCACCAGCGGACATCCGATTCAATCCGCGGAGCACAACAAAGTGGCCTAAAATTCGACTAAGTCGGGCTTTAAGTAAACGGTGGAAATCACTGAAGCGGGGCAATCTATTATTCCCGCAACCCTCGAGGGGACTTTAAAGAACAGCACCTCGTACAGCTAATGGCGTCGATCCCTTAAAGGAAGACATTCTCGAATCTGCTGTTCGGAACGACCTAACGACTTTCTCGCGCTCCGTGAAAGGTTGAGGTCATCGATAATACCGGCCGCGACAGAATCTAGTACCACGACACCAGCAGACGTCGTTCGTCGCTACAGCAGAGTATCATTAATCAGAGCAAACCGTGTCCATCACTGTCATCGTGGCATTGGTGATTCGACCACGTGCGGGAACCCATTAAGAGGCTAAGGAGAAGTATCGGGGCAAAAATGGCTCGTTAGAAACACGACGCTCGGTGGCTATCGTTCGTTCGATGAGAGAATGCTCGTGAAGCTTTAATCGTTCTCCATCCCGTCGCCCGTTCGTATGCTGAATTTTGAAACCCGTTCAGGGAAATGCCGCAAGTGCGCCACGTGATGAATTTTGTAACACGTGCTGTGTATGTAAAATGAAAACATAAACTAGTTCGCCTCGGCCTTTTTTTTTTTATCTCGCGCGAGATAAATTGAATTTTAAGATAAGCAGTGTATAAAAAGATTACAATCTGGTATGTCATGACCGAGTGCAGGATTAGATATAGAAAAATGAAGTTAAAAATGAGATTCTAGTACTGGAGATATCAAGGCTGGAAGAGTTTGCGTACGGAACTGGATGAAACTTTTTAGAGCAAGTTGCATGCAAAGAAATTATGAGGCATAGCAAAAAGTAGGGCATGTAGGAAAGTGTAGCAGGCTAGTAAAGCAAAATAACGTATCGTCATCAAGACGTGTTGTTTTAAACTAAAGATGACATAAACGTTACAGATCGCCTTTATTCCATAGTATAAGAACGTCTATACAACATTCGCGTTCGTTTCAGTACACCTATTGCTTCAAAAGAAAAGGAAATCCGCACCATAGAGGTGCGTTCATAGTGCAAGTGGCGCCATCTTTGCACAAGATATGCTACTATAGCCCGACTTTACCTCA
The DNA here is from genome assembly GCF_011952255.1 of Bombus vosnesenskii. Lineage (NCBI taxonomy): Eukaryota > Metazoa > Arthropoda > Insecta > Hymenoptera > Apidae > Bombus > Bombus vosnesenskii. The sequence continues at coordinate 88,503 of NW_022882983.1, read as the reverse complement.
AGTACCTATAGCAATTCACAAATCGGGATCAAGTACATGCTTTTCATGTATGACATTATTTCACTGCATTGAGCTAACAGGCTCTAGTTGCTACTTCATAATTTACTGTAGCAGTTCTATGTCGAGCGGAGTCTCAATTATTCGCGCACCCTTTGGAGGAAATTTCTGGCTTCTTCAATTGGCTTCTTTGAACCGCTACCCCTACATTGCTTTCGGACCCCTTAAAATTACAATAATGATGTTGGCGTCGTGCAAAGCGAATATCTTCGAATAATTGAATAGTTTGATTTTTCAAACTAGTTTGAAATAAGGCGGGAATCAATAATAAACAAGAACGTGTTCGACATCTATTGATGGAATTAAAAGTTGCTTTCAATTAATATCAACTATTTCCAAGTTTTAGGAATTAACAATAATTCGATCATACAATTGATAACAAAATGAAACCAGAAGCTGGTACATAATACTTTTCGATATGTATCCACAAACGAATAGTTATTATCAAATTTTATTATGAACGTAATTCAATAACCACACTATGGTCTCCTATTCATAAATTCCAATTATTAGCATAATCAAAACTGAAACAAAGAGATGAAACATACAGATTCTATCGAATCTCCAGAACCGTGTTACCAATTTTCACTTCGTCGAGTATAGTTGAATATAATTTATAAAACAAATCTTGTAAACTCTTGTATCTCGTTTAAATTCCAATATCTGCAGCCGCGTTACGTTCCATCGATAAGACGCGAAAAGGGTGGAAAAATGGGATCGGGCTCCTTTTACACGTTGAAAAATAGAAGAAACGAGCACACGCCAAGGAGGATAAGTGGTATCAGCGACAGGAAAACAAGGATGGTTACAGGATGGACGGCTTGCCGTCGTCGATGGCAACCGCAAAGCGGCGGTTACGGAGACGAAAGCCTTCGGGACATAAGCGGTAATGGCCGGGAATACGTAAGGGTCGTGGCGAAGCGAAATAAAATAAAGGGACGTAACGAAGTAAGGCGGATAATAGGTCTCGTCTCTTCCAGCAGCTTCTCGCCACCGTTACAGCTTCTCAGCCGTTGGCGCAAGCGACGTCGGGATAAAGAAACGACGGGATAGCCGTTCTAGCGAATTAATCTTCGAAATGATGCAAGGCATCGCAGCTCCGTGCCGAGGCGGAAAGAAAAAAAGGAGAAGCGCGCAGCTTGCGGCTTTAAGGAAAGATTTTTAAAGGAGCTGGAAAACCGAAGAAGGGAAATTGAAATTTGCGGGAGAAGGATGGAGAACCGAGTATCTAGGAGAAAGAAACTCGGAGAGACCCGGCTTCCACTACTTGTATGTTTATCTATAAATCAATCTCCAACGATGAAAATGATTTGAAGGCCAAGATTTTCTGGTTAAAATCTTGGATGAGCGATCGTTTGAACTTATTGATTTCTGCATTGATGCTAAAATGAGTCTTGTTTTACTACTACTGCTTAAAGAATTTCACCAAAGCTTTAAGTAGTAAAATTCGAATATTCAAACTTAAAGATTCAAATTTAAACATTCAGATTTGACAATTCAAATTCGAGACGTGATTATTCTTAATCGCGTTCATTCTCGAACTTGTTATCCAATTTTCAATTACCAACGCATACGTTGTAGTAAGCACTACACCGACAAACCGACAACCACAAATATCGATGGATTCCCTTGACAAGGTATCAAGGAAACGGTCGGAATTAAACCGCAGATAAGCCAAGGAGGACCTAATGATATTCATCCGTTCACACTTCGTCTCCTTCCTCCGATATACTTATCCTTTGAGCTGCCAGACGGTCTTCGCCTCATCCCTTCGAGTCTGCCGTCCTTTAGGATGCTCGTTCCACCACGGAAGCGGCGAAATCCCAATTGACGCGAATGAGCGATCGAGGATTCCGCGGCATATTCGGGGATTGTAGCGTGGGGCAGAACATCGAGCGAGCCTCTCGATGCCTACTGTCGTTGAAATATGTTCGACGAGGGTGAAAAAGAGCTGACGGATATTCATAGCCGGCTGTGCCAGGGCGGCAAAGGGAACAAGGGGGATGGGAAAGAGTCGGATGCAGTCGTAAGGGGATGTCGGGCGTTTCCCGGAATCGTCAACGATGGAAAAAAGAGAGAGAAGGGTGACGGAAAAAGTAAGAGGCAAAGGGTGCATATCCTGTACTTCACGCCATGGCAAATTTGCGAGGCGGCTGCAACGTCAGGCATTTCATCGACTTTGATGGTGCTCGAACCTTCGATGAAAAACAGTCGCTACTCCTTCACACGAGTTTTTAATCGTTTCGCGGATGTTGCTCAATTTCCAATGATTAGATGCCATTTTTCTTGCTACCTGAATTGATCATTTTAATACTTTGATGATCTTCTGACTCTTCGGTTTCATGTAATTTCGTATAAATTATAATTTTTGTCCTCTCGTGATGCATATACTTAATGCAATCAGCTCGAAGTACAAAGTCTAGAACGTGTGATTAATCGTATTCAAATCGTGCACTAGCGCACACGAGGGTATTTTAAAAACGCGATGAATATGGAAACGTTCAGGTGCAGTAAAGAAACGCGGTTTTATCATCTCGCAAATATCGATCGACCTTCCCTTTAAAAACTGGCCAACCTATCTTTCACCAAAGTAATATTAGAGTTAATATCAAGCAGAATCTACGTGCGCTACAACTAATCCCACGAAAACATATTCCACTTGTATTCCTTTATTTCATAAGTTCTTCCTTTCATAACACGTTACAACATATGTATTTCGATCATCTCTTCGAAATCTCTTCGACCTTGCGTTCAACGTCAAAATATCATTTCCTAAGGAAACATCTTTCGACAGTGCCAATATCGTTTCTCCCATCTCGTAATACTCGATCAACGCTCCTATTTATATTCCGGGCACAAGCATTAGGGTTAATTGAAACGTCCGATTCTCCTTATCCGGATCAGTCGGGTAATCCGACAAGCGTGGATGTCTCGGTGTTAATTCGTACGAAGCGAAAGATTATGGAAATCTCGAGTTCGCCTCTTCTATCGTCCACAGACCACGGTCCACGAACGTTCAACGAACGACAGTACCTTTCCTGTCTATCCTGGTCGCGTCTTCGACGTCGTTCGAGACCTAAAGGGAATTCGATCGCGCACGTTTCACAGTCCCATTACACGTAAGATCGATGCCGACCACGTGCCCATAATATTTTCCGGATAAGACACACCCAGACCTAACCCTGTCTTCTTCTCGGTCGCGAGGGACCCGGCTCCGTAGGCCCGCCTTATCTTAGCGTTTCCGGTCCAACGAGCCGGAAATGCGTAATAGAGGAAGACGTAGAAGAGGGGAGACTTCGCGCGAAAGAATACGAGCCGACTCCGATGCCGAGGCGCGGAACGGAGAACAGTCACCCATGCTGTGGCTAGCGACGATGGCTCGATTTCCTTTGGAAACTAATTTGAACTATCGCCGATGAAATTGTTTGTCGTGTCAAAAGCGTGCCGCAGACATAGACTTTTCGAAATTTTTGCACGGATGAAGAAAGGCGGAAGAGAGGACGAATGTTAGACGCGCTGTTGTTCTTTGAAATCTTTCTTGCTCGATGTTTCTCTCTCCGCCCATGCTGTTTCTTCGCCTTTGTCTACTTCCTTCGTCTTTTATTTCTGTTATCGGTCCATTGTTCTTTCTTGCTTTGCCTTTTTGTCCACAATGGATTTAATAGCTATTGATTCTTTTTCAGCAACTATTTCTGTAGAAACTTGATCCTCTATTTCTCTTGGCAGCACAACAAAGTTACATCATCGTGTATATTTTTTTTATTAAACGATATAGATAAATATAGATGAACGTATATTCATTATATACATATTTTTAAAGTTCACCAGGTTTAAGGAAAAACCAAGCCACTATAAATCACGAATAAGATTGTTACATTTAAAAGGTAAGCAGACGATGATAAGTAGAGAAAAGGGTAGAACGTCGACTACGTATACAAAGTAAAAGTCAGAAGGGAGAAAAGGCCACAGTCGACTTCGACATCGATAAATAGTCGGTTTTCCTCTTGCTTACGCCACTTCCGCATTCACCGCCGTGTACAATATTAAAAGCGCGCATTTTGCGTTTACGAGTTGCGCAACGAGTTAATGCGTTTGCTTTGCAAAGTTTGTTACTGCCGGTTGATATGCGTTTACGATTATAGCGCTCGAACGCCGTGCTACGCATACAGTTAATAAAGTTTCTGACCTCGTTACCACGTACTCCACGCGAACACCCGGTTCCCTCTTTTCATCCGCGACTTTATCTCTATATAACTTCAGGGAAAGTATCGCTTCGTCGACATACAACATAGATGGAGGTTTAACCAACGAAGAGAAATGTTATCGAATTTTGCGGTCATCGATACATATTGCGTAAATGCACATTGTAACCGATTATTGGAGATACTGATTAAACTGTATCTGCCTGGAACTGATACGCGACTCATATTAATATCGATGAGTTAGTTAACGTTATTAAATTAAGTAAAGCTGTAATCGTTATTAATGTCACTCGTTACCGATTGACGAATCGTAAAAGCGCAACCTTTAACTATAGATATTCGTAATTTTGTTATTAGCAAATGCATAGATTGTCAGATTATCTAGAAATTTTATTTATCTGGAGAACTTTTGCGACTAAAATACTCAACTGTCAAGGCTTGTAAAATTCACCTAGACTACAATAACGAAATAAATATTCAGACTTCCCTCGAGAGACAAGTCGTCCGTAGTTATGAGTTAAGCGAAATTTTGCTCTACAAAATGATCTCTCGAATAATATACCAAAATATCCTGTTAAAGAAGCCTGTACAATGTCGGGCGTTAAAAGTAATTGATTAAAACACAATTTAAAGGGAACACCTGGCGTTCCCTTTCTTTAAAAATTACCGTGGTAGAGAGGCAGGACAAGAATGACCGAGGCGACGTCGTTATACCTCATCCAAGGGAAATCCATGAGAGAATAACCGTGGCACAACGTAAAAATTTCAAACGACGTTTTCCTCCACCTCTATTTCGGTCTGTGCCCTACCCTCGTTCCCCCCGCCCATCCCACCCCTTCATTCCCTCGGCAAAACGCCGCGCGACCCATCGTGCCTGGTGCTACGGATGAAAGGAAGTGTCTACCCAGCGTTACGGCATTCCCACAAAGGGAAGATACAGTCCCTTCTTGGACGTGACCCCTCGCTCCCAAACCCCGAACCGGGTTCTGCCTCCAACCCTCTTCCCATCCTCTTCGCGGTTCTCTCCATCCGCTCATCAACCAATCCCCCAACCCCTTCTCAGCCTCTTCTGTCTTCTCGCTTCAACTTTTACACGTCATCTCTATCCATCTCCCTTTTTCCGCATTCACCGCCTCTCCTCCGCTCTACTGTACACCTTCGTCTCCCCAGCCATCCAGCTTGTGTGTTCTCGTCCGTCTTTCTTAAGCCTGTCCGCCTCTCTCGTCTTCTACTACCTCCTCCCATACACTCTCGCCAAAAGCGACGCCCTCTTACAAGATGTAGGAAGCCGCGGAATTTCGTTGCCATTGTCTCGCAACATGCCTGATCGCGTCCTATGCACCTTTCGTTTGGCAGCACTTGCCAAGAGCTGACTAACAGAACCGTGCCGCGAATTTTATTCGCACCTGACCCATTACCAAGCGCATAACACCATTACCAAACCAAGGGGAAAAGGACTACGTCGCGGGAATAACGAGTCGAATTTCTCGTCGTTAGTTAATTCGTTGTCGCGGTTCCTCGGTTTCAAACGAATGAATAGGACCATCTAGTTTGTCCCTGTTGGAGAGGCAGAATTGCCTGTTACTATGCCGTGATTGCGAGGATACTAGTAACGTGTTACGGACGATTGAGACAGCGAGTACCGCCTATAACGATTACAAACAAGCGAAAAACGGAAGAGAACGCGAACGGGACGTTCCGATAGGTACACGTAGACGCGTGGTAGACGTTCGAACGAAAGCATCCGAAAGAGAGAAGCGCGATGTCGTCTGGAAGATGTCGACGAAGATATTGGGTCGAGCTTAGCTTCAACATAGTTGGAGAGTGCTGCATAAGCTTATTAAGGTTGGGTGCTTTGCCACGGTTCCACGTCACCGAGCACGCTGCTAGTGCCGCTCTTTCTACCCCCCCCCTCCCCTTATTTCTCATCGGAGAAGAACCTGGAAAGCGGTGTAGCCAGTGGGAGGAGAGTTAGATTGTTGGGTGGTAGCAAGACAAGAAAAGAAGAAGCACAGCGAGAGAGGAAGGGTAGTGGAAAAAGGAGAAGAGTGTTGCAGGGGGACAAGTGAGAGGGACGGCAGGAACCTGCTGTACCGACCAACGTGTCGCCAATGCAACTTCAACGGTGGCAGTGGGGTAAGCTGGCGGATTGTTAGATCGAGGGGGCGATGTCACCAAAGGGGGTACCGGGAATAGAGGTGCCGAGGCAAGGGAACGCCGATGCAGACACGACCGAAAGGGGACGTAAGGGAGGGGAAAATCGGAGCGAAGGGGGTGTTAGCTGGGTTTGAAGGGGAAAGGGCGAAGCTGGAGAAGCGAGGAGCCTCTTGAGAGACAATGAGGCCGCTCACGAGTGTCGCAACGAGTGGATGCTCTCCACTATTGCCAACTCAGGCCCTTCAAGCCTTCCAGGCTTGCACCACCACTACCCTCGGCCTCGTCGTTCCCGCTATCCTGCTGCCGGCTGTTACACCACTGTCACGTTGCACTATAACCACGCGGGTCGACGAGCATGACGACGACGACGACGACAACGATGTCGCTGGCAACAGCGTTAGTGCGGTCGACGGGGGTGCAAGTAAACCCCAAGTGCCGCCTCCAGGCCCGTCAACTAGACAACGACACGCCCATGGTGTATCGTAGTTTTTAATTTACTTCCCTTGAACGATCTGTCCTCCGTTCGGCCAGTTTTCAATCGCTCCGCCAAGATGTAGGGAAACTTTTATCGCAAGTCAAATAATTTCTAGTTGTAGGTAGGTCGTTGGTTACGACATAATTTATTCCTTCATTTTGAAATATTATGTTTGTCAGATAGTTTATGTGATTCGTAATTAAGTCCGATTCGTTCGTATGTAACGAAGCGTAGCTGATAATTATAAAATGTACTTAAATTTAAGGAACTGCTTTATAATATTTGAATAATTTTTATTAGTTTTAAGGTTGAAACACATTCGCAATCGAGAAAATATCATATATCAGGGATGTTTTGTCTAATGTGGACAAAATACTCTGTAAAATTTCCGCTATTCGTAGGTTTATAGAAAGTTGAAAACGATGTAGGTTGAAATTTTTCTGCACCGATATAAGGTAACGCAGCAATCTGCCGTTAAATTTGCCTTTTTTTTGTTTTCATCGTGCTCGAGAGTGAAAAGAGACGTCCGACCTGTTTTCAGAAAATACTTCGACGATCCTCGCTACATGGAACACTATTATGCTTGCGTCTACAAAATGCTAGATCTACTCATAATGTAAAATACGATGTGTATGTTCCTTAAAGAAAATAAACAAGAACAAAATTGCTTTATCCTTATTTTATTGCTGCAGCAAAGAAAATACATTTACATTACACTTTTATTTGGTTGCGAGATTATCGAAACGTGAAAATTTAAAAAATTCAAGATCTACGCGCGCTTGTCAAGAGAATATAGACATATAACCTTAGATTCAGCCGAGTGCACAATATTTTATATTTTTAATATTTAACAACTCGATACCGTGCTGTCATAAAAATATAAAAAGTGAAGATAAACATAGAAAGTTGTCGCAATGTTACCGTACTGCTACTTCGTAATATCGTTACTTCAATTTTAACATGCATTCTTTAAGCGTTCTTCTGCTTCTTCGTCTCACTCTCAGTGTATCATTCCATATGCACAAAAAATACGGAGCACATTTTTCCTCTCACTACAATTCTTTTGTTGTTCCGAAAACAACTTACCTTACGATATATTAAATTCTCCTAATAAAGTAATTTTCAAAAACCACCTAAAAACTGTGTAGAACCTCGAAGATAGAGAAATATACGAAAGAACAATGATAATTAGTTCTTCAAGCTATACAAAACTAATGTACAAAGGGAAGAAGCCCTATACTCGTTTTTATCTTTACCGATTCCTCTTCTTTCTCGTCAAAACCTCGTTCTCCCCTTAATTTAGCACCAGCCGCCATTGCTGCACGACGCAATTGGATAATGCATCTTCATCCCGCCTGTACTTAACTTATACGAAAGTTTATCGTCAACTCCGTGCAAGATGCAGCCACGAGGCAAGCTTCGACGCACAGACCTTCCTGCCTCATGAATCAGACAAAGACACGACCGTGTCTTTCACCGTTGGATCGAGGCTCTTGTATCGGCCATAAAACAACCTCAATGCCTGGCGTCGTCGATACACATTTGCAACGCCGTGCTTTGCTCCACCGCTAGCGAGAAAAGTTGTTGCGTCGTTGCTCCGGAAGTGTTGCGAATTGAAGCACAACTATGAAGCTGACATTGTCGAAACCCGTATAAATTCCCCACGACGAAAGAAAGTTCGAGAAAGGACTTTCGCGAAACGGAGTTACATCCCCGGCCAACCTTCTTTCTCCCTTTCTCTTTGAACACTGACGAAAAGCAACTGGCAAATTTTTATCCCCCTTTCTCTCTGTAACTATCCTCGATGGTTTTTATAATGTTTCGCTACTGGCCAACATTTTTGTCTTTCTATTTCTTCTGGTCGTCGGAAAAGTTCGCTTTCTTTATTGTTAGAAAGATTGAAAGTGAAAAGTTAATGTAGAATCGCAATGAGTGGTTTGATTTTTCGTCTATTGAATAAGTAGACTGTACTCTGAAGTGAATGAAGTTAATGGAAGTTTCACAAGACCGTTTATAAATTACGTTTAATTGGTATTTATCTAGCGTAATGATATACGTATAATGCAGAGCTCCTAGTTTCATATACAGTCGATATCGATGTTATTTAAACGCTAACAACAGTTCTGATAACGATTAAACGAATTGGCAGGGCGTATTAAGTAGACGGTTTTTATTGCACGGGGTAACGAAAGCACCGGAGCCGTAACCATTCCCGGGAACGAAAATACCCGATTGAGGAGAAACAGCGGGAGAAGCACGCTAGACAAGCGATACGGTAATCCGTCGAATAATTGGGGGATCCCCGTTAATCCACTATCAGAAACGTTCAAACTTTCCCTATCATTCTGCGTACTCGTCCGTACGCTTTTATCGAAATATGTACATACGTAACAACGACCGTACCTATGTATATTTTTTACCGTTATGTATACTTTAAAGCTTACAATTTTCAAAACAATTTGTTTCACGGACTAAAGTTTCCGCCGATCAGAATCGCTCTATTTTTTAATTGTTGTTCAAAACAATCTTGTTATTCAATTAAAAATACTGATAGATAGAAGGGGCAGAAATTCAATAAAGTACGTAAAAACCTAAAAGTATTATTGCATTCTACAATATTTTGGTAAAATAGTCATTTTAAACTATTCATAACCATTCTTCTAAAATAAAACTAAGTATATATATTTATAACACGTTCGAATCTATATCTGTCTCAGCGCTGTCAATTCAGTCTACGTGAATACGGGTAAACAATATCAAAATATCAATCGATCAAAAAGCCCGCGGTAGTTCGAGCAGGATCGAATCTCTTGAAAGTATCTGGGAAAGTTCGTAGGAACAAAACTAGTCACGCTGCTAGTGGCGACAAACTGACAGTCTCAGGGAGGAAATAGAAACAACTAACGTGCAACGTTCCAGTCGAGAGTTCCATTATAAAATCAGAACTGAGAAAGTGAAAGAGGCCAGTTATTCTGTTTAGTAAACATCGAAAAAAGCACGGTAAAAAGGAACGATCCTAAAGGCCGATTCGGACATCCCGGACGGAAACGAGCAACGACCACTGTCGTCTATTTAACTTTAGCTCGATTTTGCATCGCACACGATCCAACTACCTTTTTCCATCACCGAATCGCCCAACTTTAGTCCTGCGGACCTCCATCGGATCCTCATCCTCCTGCGTTTCCGCATTCTCCTGCTTCTTCCTCTTTTCTTCCTATTCCGCCGGCATATCCCCTTCCTTGCCTTGTCCTCGAAAACAAACAACGCGCAGACCCACACTCGAACGCCCAGGAATGGCATCGACGTACACCGTTGAACTTCGTCTTTGGATACACTAAGCCGGCAACCGTTGGAACTTAACGGAACCGCTGCAAACTTTTAAACGCAAATTCCAAACCGCGCCCATCCACCACCTTCCTCTGGCGCACAATGCCGCTCGTGTGCGGTTGTGACGCGATTCTAAGCTTGCAACGTGTATCAAACATTTGAAAACATTCCAGAGAATATGATCAAACTTCGATTATCGTAAAGCTACTACCGTTGATCCTCCTGCATAATTGTAAACGGATCCGTTTGACAACACTGTATTCACCCTCTTCATATTTTGATGCGAATTTTGCGATATTTTTCAGTACGTGAAATTGATATTGTGAATGTTGTAAAGAAATATAAACGTTACCGGCAATGAAAGTATATTCTTCTGATGACTAAAGATTTCATTACGGATGAGTGTAAAATTTCCATTTCTCGCGTGACTGTAAAATTAAAGCACGATCCTGTTACATAAGTAGAAAACGTTGAAATCGATGGAGGTTGGTAGCATCCCCGAGATACAAGGAATTATTTTCGCGTTGTCGGACAACTTTTTAATCTCGATGGCGCCGTTCGATGGCGCAGGCACCGCAGGAAAAATAAAAATGGCCAATCTCGTCTGTGCGATCTTGACGAAAACGCTAGGGCATACCAGTCCTCTAGCTACCGGTTAAACTCTGAGAGATCGCGCCGCGTTATTTATGGGGACAACCGATAGTGATAAGGATAGCAAATCGAGCGAACTTACAATCGGTCCAAGCTGTATTCAATTCCGGCTCATAATTGTTAAAGTGGAAAAGTTTCAAAGCCTCGTATCGTTCTTTCCTTTTTACCGGTAGCGACGCGGCCTGTCCACCCCCGCCTCCATTCCTCCACCCTTCTCTTTCCGCCGGCAATCTCCCCTCATTCATTCCTACGAGTTTCTACGGTCGCGCGGTCCTTTCGCCAGTTCACGACTTCCGTCTATATATAACACAAAGGTAAGTTTCTTCGCTTCTGATTCGACGACCGAAAGAGCTGGACAAGACCAAAAAGGGCCAGAAATAGAGGGGAAAAGAACAACGTCACGATGATTCTCGGTAATCTTGGGAATCGATAAATAAACACTCGAAAGGAAGATATGAAAAAACTTCGTTTTTCCTTCCTAGGCTTGGTACGTTTTTTCCCCGTTGTTTAACGCGTTTACGTGCACATACCACGTGTCGGGATTCAAAGCTAGTATTCCATTTCGCTCGGAGTCGATCGAACGTTGAATTTCCTCCCTCCGGTTCCATTGAACGAATAACGAAAGAAATGCGCCAAGAGGATCGCTCGACAGATGCTTCTATCCAGGAACTTACATATATCTTATGACACAACCGCGCTCGTATATCACGAATAGCGCCACGCCACTTCTTACCTTGCCCTCCGAGTTTCTTTCTTAAACAGATACTATAACTTAACCGTTTGTCTCGTTATTGACAGGAATTTGCCGGATAAGCGAGCACGATCGGTATCGATAGTTGTGCGACTATGATTTATGCGCGCCCTATGCACAGTTTCATCGATATAATTCGTTGAACTATCGTCCAAATAACGCGGTACCGTCGAATTCAACCGATAGTTATCACACGGTTCGCTCTTTCGACTTTCTCGCTATGAAACTGTTTTACTTAACGCTAGAACTTGGAGTCAATAGTCAAACTAATTTAAATTCGTAAGTTTCATATTAATTTTATCGATCCATGTATTTTTAGAGATTTGCATAATCTTTGTAAAATATATAAATAAATAGAACTTGCTTCTCATTTATTATGTATTTGTCCATATAATTTTCATTTAAATTTCTTTGCTACAAGTTTCATACTTTAGTCAATTGTGGTTTTAATGTTAATATTTTGTGTTCGTGGATGGATAAAAAAATTATGATTTCTTGATCTTTAAACGCGTCTGAGGAATGGACAACGGGGATCGCTTGTAAATATTACATACTTCAAGAGGATTACGTTTGAGATTATGTTTGAGAGAGAAACCGGAAGACAGGTTTCGTCGGATGATTTTACAAACCAGCGAGATTAAAAATTTTTGAAATTGGAGACTGTATATAAAATGTTGAAATAGAGGAAACGATAATAGTTGTACGTTTTTTGTATCCACGATCAATCTCTCGATGGAATTCCACGTTTTCCACAGATTTTACTTATTTCCATTTTTTAGATTGAAACGTTTCCCCCGTTGTATTTCTAGCTGATACACTTGAAACAATTTTTTCAGTTTCTCGTACGCGTCTTCTGTGTATTTCGTATAAGCTATAAATTAGAAAAGCAAATGTATATCTTTACAATTAGTCATTATAAACTTCTTCGCCTACCTTATAATGCAACTTTAATTTAACTATGACAGATAAATAAATCCTGAATACAATTTGTGGATAGAATTCTTCACTTTTCTTTGAATCTAGCTCTATTTATTCCGAAAACACATTTCCTACAGTCTCCCGCGTAAACACTAGCGGAGAAACGCAAAATTTAGAGAGAAACAACGCAAACAAGCCGCCGCAAAGTAAAAAAGAACCTTTGATCGTTCCACAAACATTTGATCCTTTCAAACCAGATCGCCGGCTAGATTAAAAGTTACGATATTTCCTGCATAGATGTACAAGTATCGCTACCTACGTGAAAGCATCGAACACATTGTTTTAATAAAAGCCAAAAAAAAAAAAAAAAAAAAATAGACTACATCTCGTCGATCGATGATAATGCGTGGCTGGTTTCTTATGGTTTCCATTTTCGAAATCGCGCGACCAGTGCAATTTGCACAAAGAGGTATGAACGAGAGAAAGCGCGAACGAATATTTGGAAAAGCGATTTCGTCTTTTCACGAACCAAACCTTCTCATCGATGAATCGAGACCATCCACGCGAGCGAAACAGCGTCGACGCGAAAAAAGATATCAATTTCAATTGCGGCCAGAGTCGATCATCTCTGTTAGAGGAATACTTGCGCATTTTGGTGTTCGAGCGACCCTACAACGAGTCTCCACATCCATTTCGGTGACTATAGAAAAATGTTGGTGCGCACGGGGTTATTGACCCGTAGCTCCCATCGGGCCGACGCTCGCGTATCCTCTATCGGGTGATTCGAATCGACACGCGTGGATTTACGATCTTATAGTGGCTTCTATTCGCGGTCCGCGACGCCTCTATATCCTTCCTCTTCTTCTCTCTTCCTCTATCTTCATTTCTCCTCTTTCCTACCACGGAAAACAATACCAGCCTCGAGATATTTTTCATGAAATCTACACGCACGTCCGCCCATTCACGCGTAATAGCAATTCCGGAAACGTCGCGAAAACAGCAGCTTGCGCTAAACGGATAACTGAAGATAAAGTGAAAAGTGGAGTAAGAGAATAAAACGATGGAATGATAGAACGATAGAATGAGGAAACAGACATAAACCCCATTTGCGTTCGCACACGTGACGAATTGCGGTTAAAACTGATCTCGATGACCACTGGTTATACAATCGGTTTTTTTGCAGAAACTCGAAGAAGTGTACTCGACCAGAGTATACTTGGGGATGGAACTCGTACGTCCTACCTGAAGAACATTTTCGCAACTCATCGACCGCACGTATGCCTTTCTAATTAAATAAACCGTAACCATCGAAGCCTGGCACCCGCCCAAGATGCGGCCATTCCCCCTTTTTTGCATAAATCTGTCCGGCCCATTCCGTTCCAATTACGTCTTCTAATTAATCCGAGGCGATGGACACTGGGCTAGTGCGACGTTTAGCTCGTCATTTGCAATTAAGTGTGCCGATAGGACGCACTCGAGGATGGTACCAAGTTACAAACTCGAGTGTGAAGGCCGAGCTTGCACAAACAACAAGATGGCCGCCGACTGCAGCCCTACATACCTCCATCCCCCCTGTGTGCCAAACCATTCCCCTGTTTCCCTATCCTGCTCTAGTACCTATCTGCCAGCAAACCTACGTCCCACGACGCCAGCCTTGTTTTGCAGGAGCGCGTACCTCGTCAATTCTTTCCGAATGTCTGGCCGTTTGAAATATTGGCCAGCCTGACCTGAAAAGCGTATTCGGTCCTTCCCTTTCGATGCATGCGATCGTTAAAAATAACGAATATCCACGATCAGGCATCGATCGTTTCTTTTTTACTTCCTTCTTTCCCCCTTTCTTTTTCTTTCCTTTTTTGCTTTTTACTTCGATCTTTTTCGCCACTGTTGCTTTGGGCATCAATTGAACGATTGTTTCGATTGGTATATCCCTGGCCTAGCGTCAAGATTGCTATCGACTAACGCTTAATTGGTTGTTGTTTTGGTGAAAACGTATTACCTTATGAACTTCGAATAAGCGTGGGAATTTTTCGGACAAACATATCCAGACGAAAGTATCCTCGCGTTTTTCTAATTACGACATTTAAAAGTTATCCAGTTAGCTATCCAGTTGGATTTATTATCAAACTAAGTAAAATATAAAATTATATAAAAGAACAATTAGACAGAATTAGAGTTGCTAGAAACTTTTATACGGTACTCGTATTCCTTAAAATTGAAGCAAATATACAAATTTCAAAGTTTAAATAATATTCGCGAGCAAATAGTTGACCATATTCGAAAAAGATGGGTTATTAGAAGAGGTTATTAGCGTCAACACGGATCTTCGACGTGTTGTTCGTTCGATTCCGTGGTATCCTTATCTCCCGTAGCTATACGTGGGACGCATTAGTTATTTGCGATATTTATCGCCCGACACGGTAGCAAGGCGTGTCTTATCTTCATCTGAGGTTATTCTATTGATTGGAGAAATCTTTTTAGCGGTCGTGCGACCGAGCATTAAGTTCCCAATTACGATCCATACGCTGGTGGATGAAGCAAAGAGGACTCTACTAAGGTCCTTTCTGCTCTATCTGTGATTTATGCTGAGACCAGAACCGTTTTAACAGTAAGAATCGTGAACATTGGTTACATTGGTGACATGCGACTTGAAAATTATATACATTGACAATTATATACATTGACAATTATATACTGCCTGTTCATTTTAAGTATTGTTTTGCAGAATACATATTATTGTGGTATTTATATCATCTCATCGCAATCTCTTTGATTAATTCATATTTATTCTATATTTTGAATTATTATATTTTATTACTATATTATATTCTATATTTTTATTATTGTGAAATGGAAGGCTGTTCTTCACCAGGGGCATAGAAAAGATACCAAGGATTAAGCTCGTAAACTATTATGTCATTATCGTTGATTTTGTTCTTCGAATTAAGTTTCCTATTTATAGATATAATTTCAATCAAGAAAGATTGATCATTTTGACAATTGGAAGCAGGAGGATAATATTTACTTTTCTGCCATATGTAGCTATTATTATTCTGTTATGATCGTTGAAATCGCTCAAACATTGCTACTAATAATCGTAAATTTCATAGAGTAGTTTTTGAAATTAATTACAAGAAGTGGAATTGTTTTGATGGTACCATTTGGCAACTGAAACTTGGCACTCAATTTTCCCCAAATAACTCAGCAAAAAGAAATACAAAACAAAACCGTATCTTACAAACGCTTTCTTCTATTTCATTCAAATTGCTAATGAATAAAAAGAAAATGAATTAACTTGATCTCCTAAAAGATTTTTGTATCGTTTTATAAATCGTGAAGCTCGATGAAACGTTTTCAATTAGAAATTAATCGGACAGAGACTCGTTTAAATAGCTAATAAATTTTATATGCATGGTAACACACGAGTTACCGAGACGTAATCAAAATTCACGACTGGCCGAACTATCGAAATTCGCGTTATGACAGCAGATTTCACGACAATCGCACCATATGCATATGAATAGCAAAACCGCGCGGGTGTTGAACGAAAACTGTTTCCGAAGTCTTCGCCAGAGTCAACCAACTCGTTTGTCTGTGTGATTTTAACAGATTGCCGGAAGCGGGAACTACCAGGATCCACGAACAAATTTCACGACGGTGCTCGTGAACGAGGAAGGGTTGCGTTTCAAATTACAACTCGAACTAGAAGAACCGCTTATTGTCGCTGATGTACAGATATGCAAAC
Organism: Bombus vosnesenskii; assembly: GCF_011952255.1. Lineage (NCBI taxonomy): Eukaryota > Metazoa > Arthropoda > Insecta > Hymenoptera > Apidae > Bombus > Bombus vosnesenskii. The sequence continues at coordinate 72,223 of NW_022882983.1, read as the reverse complement.
ATACCCAAATTTCAAAATTGGAAGACATTCATAGCTCATGATTCATTTTTTGAGACTTAAAGCTCCGCTTGTGACTATTCGAATGATTTTATTAAGATTCGAATATAACGAATGAAATTATTTTAAAGTTATGAAATTTAATAGAAATTTAAAATTTACTCTAATTCACATACAATCACGTTTGCTTGTACTTACTCCTTTTACTTGCCTCACTTTTAATCAGTGATTGACGCTCATCGTTTTTGTTTATACTCATCTTTCTTACTTGCCTTACATCTTTTTACATCTTCTCTCACTTTATTCAGAAATATGACCGATTCGACAAAAAATCTACAGTTCCTTTTGATCACCGTTAACTTTAATAAAAAATTTATTCTATGATAAGACATAAACTACCTCTAAATTTTATATCGGACTATACCACACCCCGTTCTTTGCGAACCTCATTGAAATTCATTTTCCACCCTTGTTCCGTCGTCAACTCGGGTTTTTGTCGATTATCACGTATCCAAGTGGCAGATACCACGTGGCCGGTACCAATTAGTGTACAATCGGAAGAGGAAGAGACAACGAATGCCGATAGATCTCTACAATTAGCCACGTCGGCCAATCACCGTCTCTTGTGCTTTGCTGCGAGGACACAAAAGAAAGCGAGACGAAAGAGGTCGGGAGGGATGCAGCGCGGTTCGGGTGCCTTTTAAAAAAATCTTGGCAACACGGCCGCCTTTCATTAGTCCTGCCGGTACGGCCAGTGTCTCTTGAGAAGCTTAAGAAGAGGGTTGGCCTGGCGTCACTACTTTGCTTGGGTCAGTGACGGCATTAAGATTTAGAAGAACCCTGTACATGGACTAGATTTGCCCTCCTATGCGAGATCCGACAGTTATGATACTCTATCTTTGATTCTTGGATTTAACGATGTGTTATTTTTTTTAAATAATTTTAATGATTCGTGTAAATTAAATATAGTATCCACGAAATTAATACCGCGCGTATGTGTATGTAGATATATATATATATATATATATATACAACAGTTTTATTATTTTTAAATTTCTTTGCGAATCATGTACAAAATATTTGTTCCGTAACACATTTAATCAAACAAGATTCCGCGATAATTTATGATACAATATAAATAAATTATAAAACGGTTTTTATTCCACGAAATGTTTAATTAATGGAGGAAATTGCGGGAAATCTTCAGTTGCAATTGCTATAAATCTTCAAATACCTCACATCGTTTATAATATTTAGACCTGAAAAATCGGGAAGGAAAAACAACATTAAAAGATGTACTCAATTCATGGAAACCCATCGAAGACCAAATAAATATATTCATCCTGCAAAGGATGTTGCTAATTAAAATCAAATGGATCCAATTTCCATTTCTGCTTCCAATTATCAATCACCCATGCGGTTCTTTATTATAGATAATTAAAATGTACGAGCAGTCTGATATCTGCCACATTTATTCTGTAGAAGAAATTAAATTTGAATTTTGTAATTTCCGCTTAAAATCTCATCCATTACACCGCAATAGTTACATTAACACTTTCAGCACCTGAAGTCGATATTATTACATATCGATTAAGATTAACTGCGAAAATTGATTAAACATAAATATAACATATCTTGCTGCATCCATCACATTTACCTCATTTTTATTCTATTAATTTAATACAAGCGAGTACCTATATTTTTATAACAATAAAATCAAAGCATTATGTACCAAAATTCTCAGCTGATCATTTTCGATTCAATCGTATTTTTCATTCGTAAACAAACTTTCCAAATTTCAGAAAAGGTATGAAACAGTCGTTATATATACACGTAAATTGTTCTAATTTTATGCTAAAAATTTTCGTAAAATTTCAAGGATTTTGTTTGCTAAAGGAAGAACTAGATTGAGACACAAAAATCCGAGGACTGCAGCAGAGTTATCCAAGTTCAATTAACACGACATTTTCTGATTCATCTAAAAATTGTCACAAATCATCCAAACACCACTCAAAAAGACCAAAATATTTTTACACCTTCTACCTTTTTCTTAAGAATGTTCTTAAGAATGTAAACGTCGCCCGTTAATCACTAATTAAGATATAAGATTGAAGTAAATAGGTACAAGGAAGGAGAACGAGCAATGATGTACAGCAAGTTTCAGCTTCAGCGATGGAAAGAAAATGAAGTAATGAGGAGAAAAAAGGCAAGCGGATAGGAGGGTTTGACCGAGAAGAAAAGAACGGTCAGGAATAATTTATCGTGCATTAACAAGAAGTTCCACCCTCGACGAGATGACAATGAACAGGCGGAGGGGTGGTTGCACCTTCGCGTTCCTGACATGACTGCGTCCCTGACGTCATTCAGCTAGCAACGTCAGCAAAGGTACCAGGGAAAGGAGAGAAAGAAACAAAGCGACAGACGGTGGATCCGCTTGTTTCAAGCGCGTCACTCGTTCCGTTTCTAGCGTCTCATCCAACAGAGCTTTAGCTCTTTTTTTTCTTCCCCGAGTAATCAGCAAATCGTCGAAGCAACCTGGCAAGCGATCATGAAGAGCGGAACAGAGAAAGCTAGAGAAAAAAAGAGAAAATTTGCGGAGGAGGATGTTGGAAGCTTCGTGAACGCGAGAGAGGTCGTCGGTAACGTAAAGAGAAGGGAAGAGAGAGAGAGAAAGAGAGAGAGAGAGAGAGAGAGAGAGAGAGAAAGGGAAAAGTGAAGGAGAAGGAGAGAGGAAGAACCGATAAGACGTCGAATAACTCGATTACTCAACGAGGGAGTGTCACTTTGCCAGGCCGTGCATCCAAGTGCGAGCAAAATTTCGTTAAGGCGCTTCTCGCGACTCGCGCCGTCTTTTACTTGTCCCTCGCTGTTCATCCACGCCTTTCTACCCATAGTCTACGGAAAATTCGGAGGATTTTCGATGAAGTTTCAAGGGATCGTAATACTCGCTACTTTCGTGGTATTCAGTCGTCTGGATTATGTCATGAATCTAAGAATCATTTTGACACAATTCCCCCTTTCTTAACGAAGACAGTGAAATAGGCGTTTCTTTAATTCGTTGTTAAGCTCGAAGTTAGTGATAAAAAATTATAAGCCTGGAGATTCAGAATACGTGCGAGCTTTGCGACAATGTTACGAATATTAATAACATTCGTATCGTTGTTTTAAACATTGAAATAGTCGTGCAGCGATTAAAAGCGACAGTACACGAACACGAACCTTTTCACAATGTTGCTCAGTTTCTAAGCTTAAATAGTGTTGAACTTTGAACTGATGTTGGGATGCTTCCAAGCAGTTCCTTGGCTCCGTCAATTATTTTAGACAGCGCAACAATGTTGAAAAGTGTTCTGGAATAACTCCAAATCCGTTAAAATTAATTACGCAATCAATAGTATTACGATTATTTGTCTCTTACTATAATCCGCGATAAAATATAATGAGACATCATTACATACGTGTAGATTAACTTCAGAGATGGAAACATACGAACCAATTAGAACAATAATACATCTACTGCATACATTTAATGTCAGATATTACGATGACAACGAACTATTTGTAACGGCACTCGACAGCAAACTTTCCAACGGTTTCTGTCCCGTGGCTCGCTACACAAACACCCTATCCTTCGGACAAGATGATTGCCAGATGTCGATACATTCTTTCAGAATATTTGCAGCTAATCTAAGGACCCGCTATAAACCATAGGATTTATTTAGCTAAGGTCCTCCAAAGGAACAAATAGTCTTTGTCTTGACAGTCTCGATACCTACCACCCACTACGGGAAGATACCGGAAATCTGCTTTGCCCACGTATGACGCTTCCTGCTAGCAACTTTCTCTCAAGGGTGGTTAGCATCCTTTTCCAACCAACGACTCAAAATTTAGCCAATTAACAGCGACGTCCATTTCCCTCACTTTCCGAACCAACGCTTTCCTCAACGAATCCGATGATCTCGTATCCTTAGACACACCCCATCATAGTTTTTTCCTATGCAGCATTATCGTGATGGAAAGTCAGTCGCGAAACGCCTGTCCGAATTGATAGTTGGTAGTTGACAGCAATCACTAATCCGAGTTGCTCGACATCTCAGGCAATCATCGTCCGAACTCGTAGCGCATATCGAATCGTATTAACCGAGTTCGAACTTGTAATCGCGAACCGAAATTAATAACTGCGAGTTTTACGCCAAGTGTACTCATCGAATATAATTGTTAATAAATATTTATTGTTAAACAAATTCGAGTGTTCCTTCAATACGTATCACGCCCTTCACCTCATATTTTATATGTCATTTTTGCTCAATTTCGCATATCGCTTAATTCACATCGCATGAGTAGAGTGTGCTGCTACATTGCTTGGATCTTAGACAGTTGTCGTAGATAGAAATAACTTTTAAAGCAAATACATTTATTTAGTTTACTTCCAACACAAAGCCTTCGGGAATTTTGGTTGTATCATTTCCGGATAATGTGAAAACTCCTTCCTAAAACAGTTTCAATTCCAAACAAAGTTATAATTAAATATATTACAAATAGTTTTAAGCCATAGAGTACTCGACAACGAAACAACGTAAAACGACTCAAACTAAACTCGAAGACAATTGCAATATATTTTAAGGTCCATAATATCGCATTATTGCACCACATCTCAAGCACAAATCTCAGTGCCGAAGCGTAATTAATTTTTCTCCTTCCTTCTATTTATTACACCACACACTACGGATTGTCCAAACATACTCACAATTCCTAATTTATGAAAAAAATTGTAGTTCTCCATCAGTTATACCGAACCCATACCTCCATACCTCGTGCTATTGTTCTACTACTGAGAAATTTCTCCTTGGAAATTGCAACTGCATCCCGTGGTAGAATAATAACTAACTCGTGCATACACGGAATCGTTGATTCGTGGATTTCTTCCGATAGAAAAATATAGACAAACGACGCGGAACATTTACTGCCCGGCCAAATATCAGGACGGGACTTCGCAAGTTATAACCACTTCTTTGATGAAACAACACTCGCAGGAATTTCTCGCGAGGTAATCGCGTGGATCCGATGAAGAAGCGCGAGAAAGGCTGCGGTGACGCAATTCGCGAAAACGTGGGGGCTGAAAACGGGGTTGAAACAGCTGCGGGGGCCGTCTAGCTTGTTGCATGACAGATTATAACAGGTGACCCAATTAAATGTCGCCGTTCATTCTACATCCAACAGCGGTGCAATACGTAATTCTATAGCTAAGTTGACAGTGCATCGTCTTGGAACATCTCTCATGGCCCTGAAAACTGTTTACTCGAGCCCTCGTGCTTGATATCGTCGTAGAAATCTGAGACAACCACGATAGATATGTTACGGATGAAAATTAATAAATCCTCTGAGAACTTGATTGCACAATCTTGATATTATAAGAACGTGAACTCAATTCTCGATGCGTAAATATTGATTATTTTCAACGTTGCCATTATACATATCATAAAGAATAATACTCTTTATGATATTAACGATTGACGATTTCGATTGGAGTATGTATTTTATTAAATTTTCATTCGATTAATGTATAATTAACGATTAAACCGAGTATTTAATGGATAATTGAATTTACACACAGATCTATCAAAGATTCATTATATCCAGATTTTTTATTCTAGCAATGACCGAATTAGAGATAGATAATAAATCTAATTTCATCAAATGATTAAATCAGTCATAATTTACAACGATTAACGTCAATCAAATTAAGAGTTTGAATGTTCAACGTTGTTAAACAGATTCCATGTTTAAATGTGTCAGGTTTAGTCGAAGCGAAATATTATCTTAATCAAAATTCAATATCAACATGTTTAAATGTACGTCGATAAAAATATTAGGTAATTTATTAATGGAGAGATTATACGAGTAGACCGACGGAATCCTTTGCGTCGAACATACCGGTTTCCCTAAGAGATTAAATTTCAGCCGTATATTCGATCAAGCGCGGAAAGTAGTATTCCACTTGCATTAGGCTATCCGATAATCCGGAATTTTATTTTTTGGTTCGCCGTACGGTGCTTTAGATGAAGATTGGCATTCGTCGAGTCTACGATCGAAAACCGAATGAATATACTCCGCTTTAGTGTAATATTGTAGAATCGAGAAAACAATGCGCGGCAGGGAAAACAGCCGTTCTCTATCAGACAATTGAATTAAATAAGTCAAATAGCATCAAACATAGCATGTTGTTACGATGTAATTACTAGTTACTAAGAATCTTCCTTGTATTTCATTTAATTTCGAATTTATTAAAGAGATACGTCCATTTAAAATTCATGCGGATCTTGAAAAATATTTCAATTAAATTGTTAAGTACGAAATGAGCAATTTTATACATTTAATGTATACTCTTGTAATATATGAAATGCATTTTATAGAAAAAAATTACATTAACGTATGCCATTGGAATTTTGAAAAGTGCGTTGATTAAATTTATTAAAATTTTTCTCCTTTTGTACATTAGTTTTCCCAATAATTTAAAAGTTATGCCTTCATTTTTTTATGTCAGGAATTACAATTTTACGACTCAAACGCAAATTAACTTTGCTAGATCTCATAAATAATTCATAGGGTAGAACGAAATGCTAAATAACCTGAACGAGTAATAATAATAATTAAAGTATCGATAAAAGTATGGTTCGATTCTACTCATATACATACTTCATGCTAGGTATTATGACACATTTAATATCATTATATCAGTGTTGCATGATTCTACATATATATCGTGGCTATATATAAGTCACGAATTCCAATTTCATAAATAATATTCTTTAGTCTATACTGTGTGTACAATTTTCAAAATATTCGAAACTACAAATCGAACCTGTCGCGAGTTACTTCAATCTGATGCCATCTAACTTAGCTGGCATCGGGAAGCAATAACATTTGCCCAAATTGTGGCTAAAGTTGTTTGCAGCGATTGGGCATTGTTTCTCGTCCATAGCAATTCGCATATCGAGCAGTCGAAAGTTTATTATAAATCGGGAAAAAATTATTTGTTTGGATGTTAAAGAAAACGTGAATTCTATCAATCCTCATAATATTATTCTGTATTTTGCATTGTAATTGCTGGTGGAAATTTTTTAAGAAGCATTTTATGAAGCAAACATTAATACATTTTTTAATTAACTTGATTTTTCTTCAATTTCTTGTCCTGAAGAGCCATAATGCGACAAAACTTGTTTGCTAAGCATAACAAAATTTTCGAAGAATTAGGGAGAAATTGTATTTTCTCTTCCTGAAACTTGTTAATAAATTTTCTTACGTTTTTGCATTTCTGTAAAACAATTTCCATAGTTTTAACACATGTAAAAAACCTAATTTCTCTCTGAAACTTTCAAAAGGTCAAACTTCCTCCATCTGAAGCCGATAACTCGAATCTCTAAAGATCGTAACGAGGTTGATAATAACGTCGATGATGCAGATTCCTTCTACTGGAAACGCACACGATGAAGTTTTGTCGCCAAAGCGGAAATTCATAAAGGTAAGCAATTGCTTCGGAAGAAAAAGGCTTACAATCGCGAGACAATGGAGCGATAGTAACGAAAGCACATTATATTTTTAACGGGCCGCGCAATACTAATGCATTTCACGGAGAATTGCTTTGTCGGATATCTCGCGGGGCTACGCTTCTGCTTGCTTTGCTCTTTGCAGTACAATCGCTCTAGCCAAAGCTCGTTGGAACCGCGCCACACCGCTTCGTTTACCAACGAAATGCAGCAATATGAAATACATTACGGTTACCAGGTAAAAAAGCTGTTCGATTTGGAGGAACCGAAACGAATGAACGTATACATGAGTCTTGAACGAGTGTGCGCCTGTCTACTTCTTCATGCTACACGTTTACGTATGCATTTTCCTCCCGTCTTTCCAAAAACCACTCGACGTGAAAAATAGACGAAACGTAGCATAGACCTAATATCTTGTGAAACTTTGTGTTACATAAAAGGAAATACCAATCTCGAAAGAGAATACCGAATGTTTTATAATACATTTACAATTTGAAGTGCTGAATGTGGAACTATTAAAAATGGATAGAAAATTTGGAATTATATTTCTCATAAAGAAATTATGTTCACAGTAGTAAGTTACCAAGCAGTGCAACTAAGCGATGATTAGCGATGTAAAGATACGACAAAACATCTATTCAAGTCCTAAAATTGATAGCCTTCTTCGTTCCAATTATCTGTGTATAATATATTTAACTACATATTACGTGTTATTGGTTTTGACATAAGACACCACTAGTACCTTTAAGCAAAATATAGAAAGCTAAAAATTATTACAGAATATCATAGTAAACAAATAAAGCTCTCGCAATTAAGTTTTCTAATTCTATACATTAGTCTGTATTAAACGACATGCATGATTTCTTAAATATTAATTACGGCGATTAATTGAACCTCTTAAAAGAGGAAATTTTCCTATGCTTCTACGTATGTACCAAGTAAGGGAAGGAACTGAATAAAATGGATTCGACAACAGAAAAGATGGTTGCTTTGTGCGTCGCTTTTGTCACGATCGAACGATGACAGGGACACGCGTAAATGAACGCGTAGTCGATAAAACGCGATAATTAAAATTTAATTCAGCCGGCCGATCGCGCGCCATCAAACGCGACGCCAGCCAGACGTAATTGAGGCATTACTTTTCGATTAAACGCAAGGGAATGGGAAGGAATGTCGACAGGTAAACGAACAAGAGGGGCAGAGAAGCAGAAAGAGGACGGCGAACAGGAGGACAGGGTGTCGGAAAGAAGCGGCGGGGATGGTTGCTGTCGACGATGGAAAGCGATGGTGGCCATGTGATGGGATTTAAATTAGCGGCGTGGCCCTATGCGACAGATGTCGCAGACTTCCATTAAATATCGCTCGCTCGACGACCAGCTACGATCGCAAAAGGAGAAGCTGCGTGCAATGAAGGGTGGCAAGGTAACGGAAGCATAGAAAGATGGAAGGAGAAATCGGTTGGGATGAAAGGAGAACGTCGCGGATGAACGAAATTAGTAATACTCGATAAGAAGCCCTTTAACAGGGCTAATCTATAGCCCAGAGCCACCTATCGCGGCTCAATGAAAACGACATTAAGAATTAATGATACAGATGCCGCATTGTGGATTGGATCGATCACGGGATTTTTCCTTTCCGTCGCTTGAATTAATGAGATACTTATTGCGTTCGATTTAAGAGCGCGAATAGAAAGATTTAATACTAGTTCAGGAGAAGTTTGATAAGAGTATGCACTATGAATTTTGCACGAACGAGTTTTGAAGAATCGATGATTGAGATACTATCGTAGTTTATTGAAATATCCTTGATAAATATAATTTTGAAGAATATTAATTTAAATATTTGTAATATTTAAAATATGAAATGTAACAATAGAACATTATATTCTCCAAATATTTTTATTTCAGTTATTTGTGAAAAATTGTAGCTCTTTGTTATTGAGATTTTCTAGTAATTTTTGACCTGCAAAGATCAGATTGTTCGGTAGGTACAAATTCTGAATTTATTGGAAATAACTTTTATGTTAATAAAAATAAATTTTTCAACTATGTGAATTCTAGTTTCATTTATTTTCACGATTATTGTAATATTCAGTTTCCCAGTATATTATCATCAACGTGATACAGCAAACTTACGAAATATGAAGTATCATCGTTAGAATCACTTTGCCATAATAAAGAATCGACGTAGTTCACAATAGACCGTGGGTGGTCAAAGAAAGGAGGTTCGAGCAGCAGAGAAAGAGCTAATCGAAAAACTGACCGTCGATACTTTACCGTCGATATCGGGCCTTGAGCCACGACGACTCGTCGAGAAAATTGAAGTCCGGTATCGATTGCGTTTATACGTGGAAAGAAAACTATTATTAAATTGGATACGACAATTCAGAACTCGAGACTCGCTGACGACGCTTCCTTTGTGCTCGAGAAATTGCGCCAAAAGAAACGTAGTCGAGCAAGAGAAATGTATTTTTCAAGGTGGTCCGGCCAAAACCGAACCAGCTTGATCCATTTGTTCGTTTTCACACAGGCTTGTTCTAACATCTCTACTACCATCTCCTGAGGTAATCACCCATGTCGCTGATCTACCGTTTTGTTTCGTTTCAAAGGGTTTCGAGACCTTGCAGTCATCTTAAATAAGAAACAAATAAGTCTGAACTTTACGGGCAGGTAGATATCGCGTCTATGATCGAATTACACTGAATACTAAGAAAGTATTTCATTAATGATTACTCTACGCTTTCAAAGACCATGACAATTTATTTTTTACGCACATAATCGTAACTAACCACATGAAACGTATGAAATATTATTGTTTCTTTTTGGCAGATGTTTTGCATGCTTGTACCAATAAATCGCGGAGAAATGTGTTCACGGGGAGGATCAGTGCTCACGTGGATAGTCGCGTACGTGCGATTGACAAATTTCGCAGTCGTTTCTCGCGTCAACTCGTTCAAATCATTAAAATTACCCGGTTGACTTGGTGCCTTCAAAAGCGGCCAGCATACCGACGATCGAACACAATGACGGTATAAATGTTGAAATGCGTTTGCATTTCGTCACGGTCCAGTGGCCATGGTTCTTTCAACATAGAGCGCGTGTTATTAATGTCCCGCCGAATATTCGACATGTTCCTCTATGGCGTAATTTCATTTTCGGATTAAACGCGCTAGCGAGGATTTCCTCTGACTATCGTAAAAGCAATCACATATTAAAAGTAATCGACCGCTCGTTGCATTTCTATTTAACGCTTCAACGCATAAATCAAAATATTTTTAACACTTTTCTAGTGATTTATGTCTGCTAATACTCCCTTTAGAGAGTCATACAGTTCTTGAACTAAGAACTCGAAAAAACGATATCCACTGTCGTTGAAAACAAGAAATTCGATTGGTTTTCTCTTAGCGACTTCCGTTTCGACGTTTCGCGTTTCCTGCGTAACGGAACGGCCATGGTCGAAACGTGGAACATCGGAGGAGCGAGGATTAACGATTTCCGTTCGGAAGGACGTCGGTTTTTCGTGGCGTCCGAAACGCGGATAACTAATTCTCGATTCTAGAAGGAAAATACGACAAGAGGGAAGAAAGAGGATGTGTATATGTACACCAGTTGCAATGAATTTCATCTTGAGGATCAAAAATAGCATCGAGCCAGGCTTTTTCTCTGTTCGGCGACCATGGCGTCGTCCAGCTCGCGATATCGGCGCATGCATGGAACATTAACTTCCTTCCTAATGAATGCGCGTTGTAATATTTTTCAGACCGCATGTCCGCGCGATAAGAAAAGTTGCGCATTCTTGGCCGACACGATGCCACATGATTTGTTTTTCCTCCTTTCCCACACAGGCCCGTCCGCTTCGACGTTCCCTGCAACTTGTTCCATACTTATTTACATTTTCTTTTTTAACATCTTTATAGAAATGACTAGTGATTAACGTACGACATTTATGTTTTCCGTGCTTAAATACAGATAGATTCTCATAGACGTGCAAAATCAAAATACATCGAATTTGTTTAAGCTTCTCGCCTAGATATTGTAAGACGAGCAACTTCATATAGAACGTATCTATATCGGTATTGTATATTTTGAACGATAAAAAACATCTCGCACAATTGAACACACTAAACTCGTCTTTATCTCCCTTTACCCTCTGTTACATTTTGAAACCATATTCCCTTATTTGCCCCTGGATCCATATCGGATCAAGAAGTCGAAAACTTATTTTTCCATTTTCATCCTTTCTTCTTTTTCACCCTTTTCATACCTTTTCTCGTCTTCTTTTTTATTGCACCCGATTTTAACCTCCAAAGGAGATTAGTTTGCAAAAACTTTTATATTCATTGCAAACCTGTTGATACACAATATTTATAATAGTACGATATTTCCTTAAACCATTAGGTTGTATTCTTTGCTACCGCTACTTTGAACTTGTAGAGTAGCCCATTACACGACAATGGAATCAAAGAACCTCGTATTCGCAGTTCACACAATTAGTTTGGATCTTTGTTCGTCGGATAAAGGACATTGCCATAGCACATGATCGATATCTTGTCTCTCCTAACGTATAGCACGTACGGCTAGGATCGTTTACCAGACCTGTTTTAGCGACTGAGAAGGCAAGGCTGTGGTATCCGAATCATCCGGACATCTATTTATTGATACATGAATTTCACGTTGCAAATTTTTACCAACATAGCATAACTTTCACCTTTCATCGCTGAAGTGTTCTAAATATTGTAGTTGATGCCCCTGATCAAGGCTTCTCTGACTATCTTGTCATCTTCCTCGTTCTCGAGATTTCGCTTCTTCTCTCCCGCACTGCACCTTTTCACGCTATTCGTTATCACAACGAAACCGGCCAAGTAATGAAATATACACGAAACAGTTGCGTCGAATGTAACGGAACACGTCGACAGTGATTCATAACGCGATCCTATTCCACGTAGAAAATATTGCGATTCCACGCCACCGCCTTAACAACGCAACGCGCTGCTCGCCTCTTTTCCAATTCCACCCTTCTCATACCGCTTTCATCCTCTCTATCTCTTTTTGTGTTTCTGTCTCACCCTTTCTCTCCCTCTTGGTCCTCACCCAAACATCCGACCAGCTCGAATTGGATCCGAACTTCGTGTTTACGCGGTTTTTGCGGCCCTCCGCGTCTCGGACGGTTTTTCGCATTCCCTGGAACAAAGTGAATTCGAGTTTCTTCGCCGCGCTGAGTACGCCACTTTTTCTGCTCGCCTCGCCTCTACGTCCCGCTACCGAATTTCAACAGAGACTTTCCGGTGGATAAGCTTCGACCACGAATATACTGTTTAGTATGTTCAAGCGAAATTCGGAAATAGGACGTTATTAGGATGCATGGATTTGATATATATATATATATATATATATATATATATATATATATATATATATGTTCGCTGGATTTCATCGGGTTGGAGATTCGCATTATTGAATATTCTCCTAAAATTTTCTTCCATTACAAATTAATTCGTGATATTTATGATTCGTAAAATTAGATGCTTTAATTACGAAATTTCGTGATTGAAAATTTGTTATCACGGGTGTATTAGTACGATTATTCGATAGTAATATCTCACTCGTATATTTAAAAAATGTTATAATTTAAAATAATTCAGTTTTGTGTCAGAAGAATATTGGAATTGTCGAAGGGAGATTTCTAGAGCTAAGAATGGAAAACTAGTATTTAGCCATCGTTCGACTATCCTTTTCGCCAGCCTTATATCGTTACTAAACAAATTTTTATAAACTGTCGAATAGTTTTTTTTTAAATACTTTGAATTGCGAAATAACCTCGCGTATATGCGAATTGTGAAACGCTAAAGTAAATATGTCGAAAAATATTTTATAAGAAGCTACCCAATTTTTATTACGAACTAAAGTCATCAACTTATTTAATTTTCAATCCACCATCATCATCGTTCAAAATAAAGTAATGTTGTGTATAGAAAATCATGACTGCGACGTCGTGATGGCAGAACTTTTGCAATGACACGCTTGAGCAGCGTTCATTCGGAAAATTATGAATCCGGACGATCACGGTGAAATTAGTTGGTAGCGAACGAACGAGAGAAATTTTCAGGGAAACGACGCAGGAAATAATACGTGACGAGAGGACAGTTGAAGTCTGAGGCAGTGGGAACGCGTCGTAAATCAGCGAGAACACAATTTCACGGGAGGCTGCGACGGCAACGTGGTCCGTCGCACGCTCGATCGACCAGTGTCTAATTAATGGAGACGTCGATTCTTCTGGCCACGGAAGAATGTTTGCCGTCCGAACAGTTCTATCCCGCAACCTGTTTCTATCTTGACACTGATGCCATCGAAATACAGTTAAATTTATGAATTAAACTCGCGATCGGTTACGTTCTACTAATTTTTCTCAAATGCATAATTCTCGTAAAATGTCGCTGACACTACGTACAACGATTTAATATACAAAGTTTCATTTGAGGAGAGAATGAAGTAAATTAAATCGTATAAAAGATGACATTTTCCCCTTACTTTTCAAGTTCCAATTTTACGTTAAGATCTTTTTATAACTAAAATATTGAATGTGCACAGAGAATGATCACATTTATGTTACTTGCCTTTTCAGTTTTGTATATTAGATAAGAAAATGTACAAAAAGGAACATCGATCTACGTATGAGAAAGAAAGGAGCGAGGATGACGGAGGAAGAAAGTTCCTCGGAGCAATGTATTGCTTCTGAATCGAGAACGAAGAGTACCTCCCCGATAGACGGTGCTTCGTTGGCGTCTTTCTTAAAAATATGGAGTAGTTGTCCGTACAGTCGGCGCTTCACGGCCTACAATACGATCGCTTAAGGTGTTAAATGTTACTTAAGGATTTTGTTGGAATTTCGTACATGAACTAAATATCGTAAAAGATTTTACCGCACTAAATAACTTTTTCTAGGTATTTGAAAGAAAAGAATTTAACAATGAAATTGCACAAAGAATTTAATAAAGAAAAAATTATAGGATAGGAACTGTCGAGTGCCTGATGATTTTATCTTATGTCACACGTAATCAGCACATCTACCCTTAGCTCGCAACTGCAAGGGGCTGACAAGTAGAATAAATTGCGCCGTCGCCGTTTAATCAGTTCATTAACACGTGCGCTATCACGTGTCTTGTATAATGCGATGCACTTGTTTTGCATGAAAAACCTATGCGCATTCATTTTTTGAAACGTTCGTTTCTTCCTCTATATTTTTTCCCAAACTACGTTACTAAATGTCTTGTAAGAGAAATGAGAAAATACTAAAAAGAAAACACGTTTGGTATTAATATACCCCTTCAATGTATAAAAATACTTAAAAGGAGAAGAGCGTGCGACATAGTTCAGAAAATTTCAGTTTCGTGTTACAATAATGTATCACATTGTGCAAACTTAGTGTAACCTAAACAAGGTTGAAGGAACAACAAAATTCCGAATACCTTTAGTGCCTCTACTCGTAGCAGGTCCAACATCAACCTTCGTCAAACGTAATTATCCGAAGGCAAACTGTGAGATAATCAAAAAATGCACACGGAAATCGTGTTCATACCTCGGCGACAATTTAAGAGCTTTTGCCACGCCAAGATCCCCTAAAAGAATAAAAGCGGAAAGAACTAAAAATCCTGACGAGGCTAACGAACCCCTTATCGCCGATAAATCACGCGGGATTACGGGAGCCGCCTAATTACCCCTACGCGAAAGACTCTCGTAAATCAGCGCAGCTGGCCCGTGTCACGAATACGATATTCACGCGACACCTTCGCTCGCCGGCAAACAGGAATCTTGCTGCGGTGGCACTTGACCCTCGCGCAACCGCCGATATACTTGGCGATATATCTGGCGACGTAACCCACAAAGAGCCTGTCGGGGATTGTTGTATAGAGGACAACTGGTATGTGTATTAAAGAGTAGAAATGATCAGATACCAGAAGGTGATATCGGAAATCGTAGAAATCTTTCAAGCCATAGGCGTTGAAGAGGGAAACGAAAAAGCGTGAAAAAGAAAAGAAAAGTGTACGGTGAAGTGGGTAAAAGAAGCGAAACGGTGTGTAAAAGAGAAAAAGGCGGCATGTAAAAGGAAGAGGGTAAGCGTTAGCTAGGGAAAAAAAAAAAGAAATAGATACCGTCTGGAGATAGAGGATGCTGACTGGTGGGATCCTGCGGTGGCATTTTTCGAAGAGTACTCGGGGTCAATCAAATAAAACCGAAGCAAAAGAGGAAAGCGAACGGAGGAGAGCCAGACTGCGAAATATTGAGAGCAGAAAAAAGAAGGAAGGGAAGGGGCATAATGTTTGGAGATTGCGATAACCTTTCATAGAAGTTTTGCAAAATATCCGGGCTGCTATCCAAAGGTTCTTGCCTGATTCCTCGACAAGCCGAACAGGGATGATGAATATTTGGTCGCGTTTCAGCTGCGTGCGATACGTTTGGATTGAGAACTAGGGTAGCAGGATGGAAATTGTATCGATAAATTAGATTAAATATTGTAAAAAGCGGAATATCAATTTCGGTCATTCTATAATATTGATTTTAATGAAAATTAGTAATTAGGTTTTTATAACATTTCATTATAGATTTTACTATTTATATTTATGATCTATTATTACATAATAGTTTGTCAATATGGTTACAATTATTAAAATTGTAGTTTGTATCGCGTCTTTATAATGGTACTATTCATTACACAATTTTTTTAAATCATAAAATATTATTATCAGATTACAGTATTTTATATATTTAAAGTTTATTCTAACTTCTTATCATCGTACAAATAATTCATTTACATGTTGAAAAAAGAATTAAAACCTCAGAAATGTTGGGAGTAGAAAGAATGTTATAGATAAAAAATGTATAATGTTACCTACATAAGATAATTATACTTCTATATCATTATTTGGTACGTGCATTATTATAGATACCTACTTTTTCTAATAAGCAACGTCACCTTCTTTTCTTCTAAACATAATTACTGCGTTTGTCGTAGAGGGCATAAGAAACATTCTGATTTTTTGTTAAACGTCGGCATTTTAGAACATATGTCACGAAATAGCGTATAAGACGCAAAATCTACTCGATATTTTATCTATAGCACAGGCATTGTAATTCCACTATATAGAAAATACAAAATAAATTTCTCACCCGTTCCTCCAATTATTCTTTATTTAAAAAAAAAACGGATATCGTTGTTTCCAAATATCCCATATATCCAAAGGTTTGACCATTTTTACTCTGCCCATGCATCAACAAAATTAGGACCCTTTTCTTTAAACAGCGGTGCAAATACAAAATTACAATACCTTGCGCATCTGATAAAAACGCAGATAAAAAATAATATTTTGCCCGCCAAAATATTTCAGAAAGAAAAATGGTCATTACTATGTAATTCGTATTTTAAATAATTGAGAAAGTTACATAAAAAACTTAAAGAGCTAGGATATTCGTATCAAAAAATTTTCCAGCATATAAATCAATTTTCATGTACTATAAGTTTTGTAAGCTATTTTTACAGAAATTTTTAAGAAAGGAATAAGGTGGATATTTTTATTTCCTTTTACAATGTCTATAATTTATAACATTTAATATTAAAGGACATTAAAATCCTATTTAACATGCATGCAAATTAAAATAGGTATCATTAGACATGTTAGTTTAATTTAATACAACAAGTAGCTGCAATATCATATTGTTTCTCATTTTTTATTTGCTATTCAACGTAAACGCAATGCATTTATAATGTAGCATATATATTCCAACTATAACAGAATTTCATTTAAAATCAAGTATATATGAACTCTGTCTCGTCTTCTTCATACGAGAATGCATGCATTATCTTTTAACAATACCCTGAAAAATAAGTTTATTCGACTTCCTTTTTCCAGTAATGGTAAACGTATATCAGCTGCACTCGATACGAAGAAACATACGCAAGTAGCTACACAATATCATAATGAAGCGTTATATGTCTTGATTAAAACGGAACATCAATTTCTGACGATGTCTCGG
This sequence comes from Bombus vosnesenskii, assembly GCF_011952255.1. NCBI lineage: Eukaryota > Metazoa > Arthropoda > Insecta > Hymenoptera > Apidae > Bombus > Bombus vosnesenskii. Next base: position 54,654 of record NW_022882983.1, on the reverse strand, counting down.
CTACTGTTAAAAATATTTCCACACGTATTTATTGAATAGCGAATGAAACGGAACTCTACATTTAAAAACAAGTACAAACAAATCGAAATACACCCGTACATAATAAATGCATTATATCACAAAAAATTACTACATTCTGATTAAAAATAATAAATACTATCTTCCCCTATCTTCCCGTAGTTGGGACAAAGACTGTTTGTCTGTTTGTAGGACTTTAGTTGACTAAACCTTAAGATTTATAACGGGCCCTCGGGCTAGCCGATCATGTACTGCGGAGACGCATCGACATCTGGCAATCATCTTACTCGAAGAATAGGGTCTGCGTGTGGCGAGCTACGGGACAGAAACCGTTGGAATGTTTACTGTCGCGTGTCGCCACGAATATTTCTTTTAAGGAGAGCTATAGAATTACTCCATACCTTTGTTAGGCAAAGCGTTCATCCCGTGACCGCGGCTACGTTCGGCGACTGACTGTCGCCTCGAGCCCAAGCTCATTGTCACAACTCTCGAACAATTACAATCGGATTGAATAACTACAATTGTTCAATTACAGTTATAGTAGACTCTAGGTTACATGTTGCGGGATTATCCAAAATTCCAAGGGCTCCGGTGTTCTTTCATCTCCGACATATATTTATATCATATATCGGACGGTATCTTGGGGCAAAAGCTTTATCTCTATCATCTAGGAACGTTTTGATTTCAATTTTGTTCCTTATATCGGCTATTCGATACCTCCTCCTCTGATTTTTCTGGCTCTAATATTCCGCTTCCTTGTAGTTCTATTAGTTTTTCGTCTAATATCGCGTACCAGTTGTACTTTTTGAAATTGCGTGAAACTGTAGAAAAGCTAAGTACCCTTCGATTTCAATGATTTTTGGATATGTACATACAAGAGCTGAACTCGCTTAGCTTTCGTGATATTGGAGAAAAGGCGACGGTACCGCTACACCGGTATTGCTGCCTAGTACAGTCGTACGCCTGTCGCAGTAAAACAGGTCGGTATTATTTACCGACCGCCAGCTGCTTATCCTCTGTTTGTACACGAAGATCGGGCGAGCTTAACGACTCCGTGCAGACGCATGCAAGACTGTAAGAAACGGCTATTATAATTTATTTAAAAATGAATATCATCAATGTATTCGGTTTTAGGCTAGTTGTTTCCTCAATTTAGCCGTCGCGAGACTGCCGGCAACGCTTGCGTAAAAAGAAAGAAAAAAAAAAGATAAATTCAACGATATATCTGAGACACGTGACACATATCATACTTACGATGTACCGCAACGCGGTACGGTAGAAACGAGTCACAAAAACAAACAAATTTTCAAAATCAACGTGACACGATTTGCCGTTTGATTCTAAATTTTTCATAGATTATGTATGATATTTATCTAGTGGTACTATTCTAAGGGGTGTCTTGAAAAAAGGAACTCAAGATTAACTTTTGACAAATAAGTTGAGTAAGGTCCATCCTAGTGTACAGTCATGCTGTTTGTTTCTTCACGTCATACCGACAGATGGATTTTATTTTTCTTAGATACTGTAATCTTGTCGAATCATTGTTCGTCAAATCCATATTCGTTCAATTGTTCTTTAACGTTGTCTGCCTTAGCATTGCAGGAGTCGAAGCGAGTATTTGTACAACATTATATAATTATAAATTAGAATATTCTTCTTTGATTCAAATCTATAAACGCTTTACTTTTACGCTTTTAGACTGTAATGAAACTAGGCAATGCAGCTGATACGATACGATTTGGATCATTTACATTCGCGCAAGTTGCTCACATATTCGTCCTCTGCCTTCCTGGGCAAAGATTATTGAATCACAGCGAAGAGGTGTACAACGCGGCGTAAGAATATCTCCTTTACTTTTCTGAAACGTTTACACTCTTATATTTCAAGAGTTAATTGACGATTAATTCATCTAGATGCGATGCTATGTGGTATATATTTCCTAAAAAGTGTCATAATTTATATAAATTTTTACTCGCAAGGACTCTAATATTTAGCGAAATCACAGCTTTCAAAGTAGCGACCATGTCAATGGAAACTTTTCTCGCGGTAAATACTTTCTATCGCGACTCATTTTATACGATGGTAAGATTATACATAATTTTATTGTAACACATACTTTCAGATTATTCAAACAGCAATGAGTTATTTTACCGTGTTGCTTTCAACTACATGAACTTTTAATGAAATTAAAAAGCAATATATTTTAGTTGCATATTTAATAAAGATCGCAGAGGTTTGATAGATAAAGAGATTGCTTTCATTTTATTTCTGCGATAAATATAAGGATACGTTTAAAAAAAACTCAGGATAACAACTGGCATGTTCAGCAACGCCAGTATTAGAAATAGAAAGTAAAACACAAAACAATTATGTATTAAAGTAAAGGTAAAGGTAATATATGGTGCACGCACATTGAAACTCGCACTTTATCTTGACTTTGATCTCCTTCTTGGTTTTTCCTTTTTCCTCATTGCGTTGCGGTGATTGAATTTTTGAATGCAAAGATTCGGTAAGTACAGATAAGTGTATACGCGCGTTGTTCCTCTCGAGGTGCATACATATATGTAGCGACGGTTAGTGGATTTTATAGCATACTACATGCTACGTGTACATCATGTAATCATAAACAATCTCGAATTATTAAATCGGCTTGACGATTTTTTCTCGTCTTCGAACATGCCAATAACCCTAGGCATTGCGTATGGGGCAGCTTTGCTTCCCTTCTTTATCCGAGCTATGATCAAATCAGGAGTAGTTGATCCCAGTATTTTAATTTGAATTTTTTTTTCCAAAAGTTTGCATAGAAAATGATTGTCTTAACGAAAAATCCACGGAATCCATTTTAAGAATCCAGTTTAAGATCGTTTTAAAAAGAAGATTCGGTCGAAACTGTAGAAAGACTGACTAGGCTTCGATTTCGATGATATTTCGACATGTTGTAGAAATCAATATTTCAATCAACTTTTTCCTACACACATAAGGAGCGAACTCGCATAAATTTCGTCGAGAAATATTCGCGAAATGTTACCAGTATCACTGCAGTGAATACTACTTACAGTTGGGTAACATCAGTGGCAGCGTATGCATTAGTTGAGTTTAACTAAACTAAGTAAGACGACATTAAAATTATATGCAACACAGAGAAGTCGACATAGACGCAATAGCGTCGTAACAAAGGCAATACGTCGATTGGATCTTTTATACGATATTGAATTTATTCGAAAGTATTAGAATAGTTTATTGGACAAAGTGATCGATCCGAACTCTACGTAGTTCATAACGGTGACTCGGCCGTCTGACGAGCGCATGTTCCACTTCTTTTTTTTTTTTTTTATTTATTTGTTGAAATTACAATCAATTCTCGCGTTGAGAATTTTCAGTAATTTTTCTGGCGTGGCGCAGTGACATGGCTGTTTATTTACAATAAGTTAATACTTATTATAGATAGGTATCATGTTCCACTGTTGCAGAGTTTTTCATTGGTCGGAACTATGTAAGATATTTTGTGTATATGGAAATTTAACGCAAAGGTACGTTGATCACAAATTGTGGTAAATACAATGCGAAGGGTAATTCTAATTATCTCATGCCTAGTTATAGGTTATCATTATCGTTATAGGTTTGTTTTTCTTTATATAAATTGCCCTGCGAGCATGGATGGACGATGCATCTGGAGAAATGGACTGTGACGAATAACAACGAGCAGCAAGAGGATTAACAAGAGGAAGAAGGAAAAGAGCGTTTAATCGCTGACAATGAGAAAATGTATTATTTCGTTGGTTGCGTGCGAGCGTGGGAGAAAAGGTATGAAACGAGGAAAGGGCAGAAAGAAGTAACTCGTAAATGTGTAAATTAGATGTGTAAATAAAAGCGTTTGGAAATGTGAAACGTTTTGCGTAAAGCAGGTAATGATAAGAGCGTAAAAATATAGGGTGAAAAGACGAGGTGTGTAACAAAGATGCGTAAATAAAATAAACGCGTTTCTAACTTGAGTGTGTGAAAGGTGGAGCGATGTTGATTCAGCATGGGAATTTGTCAAAACGTTGGTTAGTTTTGTTAGAAAATTCTAAAATATGTAAAAGGATTGTAGACGTTTGATGCGTGAAAGTTGAAAGAAGTAAGAAAAGGTTGAAAGGAGGAAAAGAGAGTATAAAATGATAATAGGTAATACGTAAGGCAATATAATTTTCCGGATAGCAAAGGAATGGATTCTTTTTTTTTTTTTGTTGAAATTACAATCAATTCTCGCGTTGAGAATTTTCAGTAATTTTTCTGGCGTGGCGCAGTGACATGGCTGTTTATTTACAATAAGTTAATACTTATTATAGATAGGTATAATTTATAAGTATTATAAGTAAGTGCATATGCTTGATTTGGATAATTAATTGAATCTGACGTTTAGGTCTAGCGGGTAGTGCCTCTTCAGCCTGCGAGTCTGGTCCGTCGTATCGAGTAGTCCAGTGATTAGGGGGTTTCGGTGTTTGTTGATTCTTTTGCTGTATCTGTTGCTATATTTTGCTATTTCCTCTTTGACGGTGGGTATCTTGAGGTCGCGGTGTATTGTTTCATTGGTTACATACCAAGGTGCGTCAATTAGGGATCTTAGCGTTTTCGATTGAAAGCGTTGGAGTATTTCAATGTTGGAGTTACTTGCTGTTCCCCATAGTTGGATTCCGTAGGTCCAGACAGGTTTTATTACGGTCTTGTAGAGGGTAATTTTATTCTGTATATTTAGTTTGGAGCGTCGGCCCGTGAGCCAATAGAGTTTTTTTAGTTTGTCCTTTAGTTGCTTCCTTTTATCTGAGATGTGTGTCTTCCACGTTAGTCTCCTGTCCAGGGTCATGCCCAGATATCGGACTGTGTCCCTGCTAGGAACTGTTGCATTGTTGATGGTGACCTGGGGGCAGGTTTGTTTTCGGAGCGTGAAGGTTACATGTGAGGATTTCTTTTCGTTGACTTTGAAGCCCCATTTGTGAAACCACTTTTCCATGGAGTCGAGACTTCGCTGGAGAGTGGATGAGGCTATTACCGGGTCAGCGTGGGAAGCTAATAGCGCTGTGTCGCCTGCAAATGTCGCTATTGTTATATCATTTGATATAGGTAGGTCGGCAGTGTAGATGGAGTACAGTAGGGGTCCGAGGACACTACCTTGGGGTATGCCGGCTTCTATTGGGAATGTTGCGGAAGTGGCGTCTAGGTATTTAACCATGAATTGCCTATTGGTTAGGTAAGATTTTAGGATGGAGTAGTAGGGGTGGGGTAGGATCTTTTTAAGTTTGTATAGTAGCCCTTCATGCCATACTTTATCGAATGCCTGTTGGATGTCTAGGAAGACCGCTGAGCAATATTTTTTCTTTTCGAGTGTTTGGCTGATCGTATGAGTTAGGCGGTGGATTTGCTCTACTGTAGAATGATGTTTTCGGAAGCCGAATTGGTGATCTGGGAGTGTTTTCAAGTTCTCTAGGATTGGAAGGAGTCGGTTCGTGAGCATCTTCTCGAATAGTTTGGACAGGGTAGGTAAAAGACTGATTGGGCGATAGGAGCAGGTTTCGTATATCGGTTTACCGGGTTTAGGGATGAGGGTAATCAATGAGATTTTCCAAGCCTTAGGATAGTGTTCCAGGCGAAGGATAGCATTAAAAATCGATGTGATGAGTGCTATCCCTTTTGTGGGAAGTTCCTTGATTGCTCTATTGCCTATTAGGTCGTGTCCTGCTGCTTTCTTGGGGTTTAGGCGACTGATTGTTTCTATAGTCTCAGCAGAGGAGAAGGGTTCGATAGGAGGGGACATTTGGAAGGGGGTGTGCAGGTATTCAGTAACGTCCGCGGCGGTTTGGGGGGAATGGGGTTTGAATACTTTTGACAAGTGTTTTGCAAACAGGTCGGCTTTTTCTATGGGGCTTCGCGCCCATCCACCTTGCGGACGGCGGATAGGTGGGATTATTTGTGGGGGGCGTGTGAGTTTCCTGGAGGCCTTCCATAGTGAGTAGTTGGCGTCGGCTGTGGGGGACAAGCTGGCGAGGTATTTATGGAAACAGTCGTTTTTATAGTTTCTTAGGGTTCTGGATAGCTTTCTAGTTGCGTTGTTAAGTTTGCGTTTGTCCTCCGGTGTTCTATGGGTCTGCCATACTCTTCTTAGTCTTCGTTTTTCTGCTATTTTTTTTAGTATGTAATGGGGATATTCTTGTTTGCTGTTAGATGGCTTTGTCGGTGTGGAGAGGCGGATTGCGTTTATTATGCTCGTGTTTAAGTATTCCGTGGCTGCTTCGATATCTTCCTTTGTTTTTAGTGGGGTGAAGGCTGAGGTTGAGTGTGTAAAGACTTCTCTGAAGAGCTGCCAGTTGGTGTGTTGGTTGTGAATGGAGCCATTAGGTGTATTCTCGATGATTGTTGAACTGACTGTTGCTATCACGGGAGAATGATCAGAGGAGAGATCAGCCGAGGAGTTGATCTGGACGTGTCTTGATGGGATATTTTTAGTTATGAAGAAGTCGAGAAGGTCGGGTATTTTGTTGGTGTCCGTGGGCCAGTATGTAGGTTCGTATGTGGTGAGGTAGTTGAGGTTGTTGTTTATTATGCTGTTTAAGAGGTTTTTGCCTCTTGCTGTAACCAGTCTGCTGCCCCATTGGATGTGCTTGGCGTTATAGTCTCCTCCAACTATGAATCTGTTGCCCAGGGTGTCCAGGAAGTTATCAAAGTCTTCTTTGGCGATGGAGTGTCTGGGAGGGCAGTATACTGCTGAGGTGGTGATTGAGCCATGACAGTCTTCTATTGCTACGTTTGTTGCTTGGAGGTAGTCTTTCTGGAATGATGGGAGTTCGTAGTGCTTAATACTTGCTTTGATTATTATTCCGGTGCCACCGTGGGCCTTTCCGCTGGGGTGTTGGGTATGGTAGAATTTGTAACCATTTATTTTCAGGTAGCTCTTGTCGGTGAAGTGGGTTTCCGACACGAGCATTACGTCGATTTGCTGGTGTTTTAAGAAGAGTTCTAGTTCAAGTTTGTGTTGCGCTAGACCGTTGGCGTTCCAGAGTGCTATGCGCCTTGGTTTTATTTTGAGTCGGGGCGTGCTAATTTTTCCACGATGAGTGTTAGTAGCGATAGCAAGTGATTTATTTGCTCCGATTGTTTCTCTATTAGCTTTTCAAGCCTTGAGGAGTTGTCTGTGTTTGGTGGGTTGGGGTCACTGTTTTGGGGAAGGTTCCTTTGGCTGTTCGGGTTATTTTGGATGCCTTGTACTGCTTGGGCATAGGAGGTTGAGGTGGAGATGAATTTGGTAGGACTGTGCGTTTGGTTGGTTGAGGGGGTTGGGGTAATCGTGAATTTCGGCGGGCTGGGTGTTTGGTTGGATACCTCTTTTGCTCTGAGCTTAGGGTACCTGTTCGTGTATAGTGTTTTATATGCTGGGCAGCCTTTGTAGTTGGCAGGGTGGTCCCCTTGGCAGTGGATGCATTTCGCTGGGGTTTCCGGTGATTTGGCGCACTGGTCAGTGGAGTGAGAGCCTGCGCATTTAACGCAGCGGAAAGTATGGTTGCAGTATTTCTGCGTATGACCGTACCTTTGGCACCTTTTGCACTGCACTATTTCTTTTTTCACGAGCGGTGGTTCGATCTTTACTATCGCGTTCATTAGGCGACTGATGTTATATATTTCCTTATTGTTCGGTTTTTGTTTAATGTCTAGGAAGAATAAGGATAACGGGTCTTTCGAGACTCTATGCCTTATATTACTTACGTTGACGACTTCGTGGCCGAGTTTTGAGAGTTCGTATTTTAGTTCGTCTATGTCTGCTGAGTGGTGTATGTTTCGTAGGACCACCCGGAAAGGCCTTTCCTGTTTGAGTTGGTAGGTGTGGAAGTTGGCGTTCAGGGTCCTGAGTGTCTTGGTGAGTTTTCTGTAAGCTTCTGGGTTCGTCGGTAGTATTTTCACCTTGTTGTTGCTTATCTTAAGGTTATATTCCTCCTTGCTGGTATCTCTCTCTAGGGACTTGGTCATTGTCTGTATGTCAATGACGTCGTCCACAAAAATTGGTGGGGGAGGGGGGATTCTCTGTGAGTGTTGGTTTGGTGGCAGTTCTACGATTTCCATGGCGTCGTTTGAGGATTCCAATACGGCGAATCTGTTGTGTGTGTTTATTTGCGTTGCTGGTTCTATTTTCCTCTTCTTTGTAGTGTTAGCGTCGTTAGTGCGGGGAGTTCTGCTACACTTCTGCCACGGGGGGGAGGTAGCTCGGGGTAGCTGCGAGTCTGCTCCGGAGAGCCTGGTCGCGGTTGCTGGGCCATCATCGAGCTAGTTAATTCGGAATGAACAACTAGTCGTGAGGCTGTGAGGCTAGTATTCGTGTTGGGGTTAGGTGCGTGGGATTTTCTTCTCCTTAGGGGGTAAGGGGCACTTAGCTGTGTTCTCTTTCGACGGTTGGGCGACACGTGTTGTTTTCGAACTACGCTGGGCACTAGAGACACGTCTGCACGCTTCGGCACTCCACAGCGAACTGGAATGGATTCTTGCAGTCCAGTCTACAGGGTGGTTGGTAACTGGTGGTACAAGCGGAAAGGGGGTGATTCTACGCGAAAAAAGAAGTCGAAAATATAGAATAAAAATTTTTTTTTAACTTTTTTTTTCAAATTTTTCCATCGAGACAACGATCCACAGTGAGATCCGTTATAACGTACCGCACGCGTACCGAGCGAAAATTCAAAGTCGATTTTCTCAAAAACAAAGCCTCAAACGAAAAATTTTTATTCCACATTTTCGACTTCTTTTTCGCGTAGAATCGCCCCCTTTTCGCTTGTACCACCAGTTTACCAATCCCCTATATAATATAGTGGCGGATGAAAAGAGAGTTTTGCGTTTCGTCCCGGGACTACCGGAGGACTCGTCAGTAAGGCTATGCCCGATAGTCCCTGCCTTAGACGTAGAGGGAGTCTCGCTAGGTGCGGTATTTGTATCAATCGTCCGTATATACGACCGTTAGCGAGATAGACAGACTCGTTGTCGTCGTAGCCTTCTAGTGTTGGCGGTTGGTACCCGCGGATCGCCTGGGAGGTGTTGCGCCGCGTTGATGCCTCGACCTGTCGGCGTTCTATTGATACCGATCCGCCACAATATAACGTAATACTATATGTCGTAATCGTAACGGTAGTCGCCAAGAACTCTTCGAACTCTGTCCATCCGCTGTTGGACGACACATATACGTCCACTACCACCATTCCTGCCCATTCGACCGCTACGTACAATGCCCCCGGCGCTGATGTCCAAGTGATAGCCATCCGTATCTCCGGCCCAGTCGGGAGCGTCCAGGACTCTGTATGGCTCCACCATACATGGCCACACCGCTAGGGCTATCGTGCTCTCCAGGATGGTTTGAAAGAGCAGGTCTTCTGCCCGTCTTGACCATCCCAGGTTGGCCTAGAGGATGCGCATCTTCTTAATCCCCTAAGTTCATGGCTTCCATCGCTTCCTCCGCTGCAACCTCCTTGCTTGCGGGTTCAGACTTGAAGATTTCCTGCGGCGAGCCTTCCTTGTTACCGTTTCCTACCGCGAACTTGTCACGTAATTTTTGGGGTTGGTTGGTGAAAATAAAATAGCTGAGTCGTAACACAACTATTAACTTTGTTTTAATTAAACTTTATTATTAATTCAGCAATCACAATGTAACACACACTGTATTAACATAAATCACAATTCACTCCAACCATGTTATGTAAGACTTAGTTACAACGATACGTTAAGTACGCGATTGTTATAAGGGTAGAGACCGGTATAGATATGTTGACTATTCTAAGGATACAGAATAAGTGAGTTTTTCTGGCGATACTATGTCTGAGGAAGGCTAGGGGTGGGTGTGTCTAAGGACACGGAACTATCGGATTTGTTGATGACAATTTTGGTTAAGGAAGTGAGGGCAGTAGACACTGTCTCCGATTGGATAATAAGACGGTTGGTGGACCAGGAAGGGTTTAGCCGCCCTCGCGAGAAAGTTGCTAACGGAACATACCAGATGTGAAGAAAACCAACTTTCTAAACTAACACGCGGTAGACAATAAAAGTAAAGGGAAATCTAAGACAGGAAATACTCGCTTGGTCCGAAGGACCTTAACTATGAAAATGCCAAGATCCCTGGTGGGTACTTAAGACTATTGAGGGTGCGCACCAAGGATATGCAGACATCTGGGTGCCATCCTGTCCGCGGTGTATGGCCTGGTCTCTGACGTGAATTGACGTTATAAACTCATTGGTCGCGGGTTTGGTTCTGTATAAAGAAAACTTCGAAACGAATTAATCGTCGTGCTCAATGTCTGTCGTGATCGTGAAACTTTTCAAAGAGTCTTCAATTTAAGTTGATCTTGAGTTGATAGGACGAGCCTATAATTCAATGTTTCCTCTTGGCAAAAGAAATCGTATTTTGATGTTGCCAGCGGGTCCAGCCGTTCATAAATGTTAATCGACGTTACGATCGAACCGACCGCGGGCCATCGTTCGATAGATCGAATTAAGATCGACTTGCAGATGCTTCGATGATATCCAAATTTTTTTTAATAGCTTTTCTACCCTTTCAACTTCATTTTTGCCGATTAAAAATATAAAATCGTACACAAACGTACCATTGCTCCTATTACGTCGGGCGACACTCTACCTAGACCAGGCCACACACCGCGGCCAAGATGGGAACCAGATGTCCACTCATCCTTACTGCGTACCCTCAATAGTCTTAAGGACCCATCATAAATCTCAGGAATTTGTTAGCTAAGGTCCTTCAGACCGAACAAACATCTCTTTACTCAAACATTTTCTAAAGGTTTATTACTTTACACTAGCAACTTTCTATCGAGGGCGGCTAAGACCCTTCCTAGTCCACCAACCTTCTTTTATCCAATCAGAAGCAATGCATCTACTGCCTACTTACTTTCCTAACCAAAATTGTCATGAACAAATCCGACGGCCCCTTGCGTTAGACACACCCATCACCAGCTTTCCTCCGACACAGCATCGTCTTATTCTTCATCGTTAGAATAGACAACATATTATTACCGGGTTTCTATCCTTAATTCAATCATTCACTTAACTTGTACACACGCATCAGTATAATTACCTTCTTTACAAAGTTGTTGGAATAAACATTAATTTATACTTGTTAATTCAGTATAACCTCAATTGAACCACACCTATTATCACCTATTATCCTATTATCGTCAGAAATCAGGGGATCGATCAGTTCGTGGCGTCGATTATTTTAATCGTAACGGGAATTTACGACTCTCGTTGTCGTGCTATCTCGCGATCGTGTTTCTCCGCAAACGGTCGAAACAGCTCCCTTCTTATTAAAATATTATACTATTGCATCATTAAAATATTGAAACGTTAAAATATAAAATTTCTTTTATTGAGACATTAAAGTACAAACTGTTATCGTCCTTTTGTTAAGATCTTTTCGATTGATTAAGAGATCTATCCAAGCATCTGTAACATAATATTACAAAAAAATAAGCTAAAATCTGTCATATCAAATCTAAGCGTGCAAAAGCCCAATGTGTGTTGCTTTCTAGCGATATACTGTTTCAAACGAGTTATCTCTATTACAGCTGGTACTGTAGAAATCCTTCATCAAGGCACTCGTTAAATAAGAAGAAAATTCTGAAAGAACGAAAGTCTTCGTAGAGATTGGAAAAATGAAAATTGAATAAAATCTGACTTTCCAACGAAAAATTATTTTTCGAACCTCTCTGCGATACTCGTCTTAGAATGAGAATGGAAACTAATCAATTTGAGATGAAGATGAAGATGCGTCAGGCTCTCCCCAGATTCGAGGATAATCGTTACTCTTCCTCCGTCTCTCGTGTAATTTCTCGATGGCCTAATCGCAGCAACCTGGAGTCCATACTGAGCGTGTATCATAGTTATTAATCGCGGCATGTGATTTGCCAGGAATAACATGAAATAAATTTTTAATAAAAAAAAACCAGCTACAATGGATCGAATCATTTTATACCTTTCTGCGAAAATTCACACCCATGAAATCCCCGACAAGTTCACTCTTGTAATGATTAATTACCTAATGATTTTTAAAACAGTACGAGTTTACGGTTGTACGAACTATTTTACGAAAAAGATAGTTATCCGACGATGTTAAAAATCTGAGCATAATGGAGATGTACGTACAACAGATACTCATGAGAAAAATCAACGAGACTGATAATAAAATCAATGAATTAGAAAAATAAAAGAGCCATAGGCAAATATTTTATAATATACAGAAGCATAATCTGCAATTTATTCTAAAATAATTGATCCGAGCAAAATTTATTATGAAAGAAGGTTGCTAAATTTGATAGACATTGTCGAATATTAATCGAATAAAATCATTTAGTTAATTTTCATAGAATTTGATACTTCTTCAACCCTAATAAATCCTTTGATAGATCTAACGAAGAATATTATTCGCTACATAATTAATATCTGTATCACGTGCATCGATGCAAGCGCTATTGAAGAAAAAAGAGCCATTTTATGTTACAACTATAACGAGAAAATTTACTCGTTTAACTTGAGAGGAATTAAAAAAGAACCTGACTTTTAAGTAAGTATTAAATAAGAATTTTAAATATCGTATACAGTGAAGTAGGTGTTATTCAAGAAAAAGGAACATTTTATTTTGTAATTAGAACGAGTAAATGAACGAATATCGATAATATAATATAATGCTTAATATGAATTTTATCTGTCTGATTATTTAATATCTTAACTTATTTCACAGTAACGTCATCCATTGCCGTTAGGCTTTTTTCCCCTTTTTGTTCAAACTAATTTATAGTCGAAAACTAGTATTAAAGAAGTGTGAATTTAGTCTTAGTTTGCAGAAACTATTAAAATGATAAAAATGGATATCGTATTAAATCGTTAAAGATTCCAATTTACGATAAAAATTAAGAAATCGTTCAATTTGATTTTGTTATAATGGAAAAACCGTCTCCTGCTATGTCAAAAAATCGTTACCGTTTGATTAACAAACCGGCATTTTGTCAATGTATATAAGGAACACGGAAGTCGCGCGCGAGCTCTTTTGTGCCTGAAATTCCGGAGAGTGAACATCGAAGAAGAATTTAAATATAAGGTAAATAAAAAAAAATCAAATAACAACATTGCAACCAGTAATTTATAACGTCCAAACCATTAATTTACAACACTTAAGCTATTCATTTATAACATTTATGCTATTAATTTATAACATTTAAACTGTTATTTTTATACATTTAAGCCATTAATTTATAACATTCAAGCCATTAATTTATAACATTTAAGCTAATTTATAACATTTACTAACACTTAAGCTATTAATTTACAACATTTAAACCATTAATTTACAACATTTAAACTGTTATTCTATACATTTAAGCCATTAATTTATAACATTTAAGGAATTAATTTATAACGTCAAAACTATTAATTTATTACATTTATACTATTGTTTTATAACATTTAACCTATTAATTTATAACATTTATGCTATTGATTTATAACATTTAAGCTATTAATTTACAACATTTAAGCTATTAATTTATAACATTTATGCTATTGATTTATAACATTTAAGCTATTAATTTATAACATTTAAGCCATTAATTTGTAATTTTTAAACTATTAATTTATAACATTTAAGCTATTAATTTACAACATCTAAGCCATTAATTTACAACATTTAAACTGTTAGTTTATACATTTAAGCCATTAATTTATAACATTTAAGCCGTTAATTTCTAACATTTAAACTATTAATTTATAACATTCAAGCCATTAATTTATAAAGTTTAAGCCATTAATTTACAACATTTAAACTGTTATTTTATACATTTATGCTATTAATTTATAACATTTAAGCTATTAATTTACAACATTTAAACTGTTATTTTATACATTTAAGCCATTCATTTCTAACATTTAAACTATTAATTTCTAATATTTAAGCCATTAATTTCTAACATTTAAACTATTAATCTATATCATCTGGGTCATTAATTCGTAACATTTAAGCCATTAATTTATAACACTCAAACTATTACTTTATAACATTTAAACTACCAATTTCTAACATTTAAGCTATTAATTTATAACGTCTAAGCCATTAATTTATAACATTTAAGCAAATAATTAGCAACGATTAAACTATTAATTTATAGTAACTGAAACATTAATTGACAACATGTAAAACATTAATTTATAAGAATCACACCATTCTTCAAGGAATCAATAAGAAATACCTAACCGTGATTACAGCCAATTAGATCATATTGTTCGCTACATAATTAATAACTGTATCACGTACAGCGATGCAGGCGGTATTGAAGAAATAAAGCCATTTTATGTTACAATTATAACGAGTAAATTTACTCGTTTAACTTGAGGAGAATTAAAAAGGTACCTGACTTTTAAATAAGCATTAAATAAGAATTTTAAATATCGCAAACAGTGATGTAGGTGTTATTCAAGAAAAAGGAACATTTTATTTTGTAATTAGAACGAGTAAATGAACGAATATCGATAATATAATATAATGCTTAATATGAATTTTATCTGTCTGATTATTTAATATCTTAACTTATTTCACAGTAACGTCATCCATTGCCGTTAGGCTTTTTTCCCCTTTTTGTTCAAACTAATTTATAGTCGAAAACTAGTATTAAAGAAGTGTGAATTTAGTCTTAGTTTGCAGAAACTATTAAAATGATAAAAATGGATATCGTATTAAATCGTTAAAGATTCCAATTTACGATAAAAATTAAGAAATCGTTCAATTTGATTTTGTTATAATGGAAAAACCGTCTCCTGCTATGTCAAAAAATCGTTACCGTTTGATTAACAAACCGGCATTTTGTCAATGTATATAAGGAACACGGAAGTCGCGCGCGAGCTCTTTTGTGCCTGAAATTCCGGAGAGTGAACATCGAAGAAGAATTTAAATATAAGGTAAATAAAAAAAAATCAAATAACAACATTGCAACCAGTAATTTATAACGTCCAAACCATTAATTTGCAACACTTAAGCTATTCATTTATAACATTTATGCTATTAATTTATAACATTTAAACTGTTATTTTATACATTTAAGCCATTAATTTATAACATTTAAGGAATTAATTTATAACGTCAAAACTACTAATTTATAACATTTATGCTATTGACTTATAACATTTAAGCTATTAATTTATAACATTTAAGCCATTAATTTGTAACTTTTAAACTATTAATTTATAACATTTAAGCTATTAATTTACAACACTTAAGCTATTAATTTACAACATTTAAACCATTAATTTACAACGTTTAAACTGTTATTCTATACATTTAAGCCATTAATTTATAACATTTAAGAAATTAATTTATAACGTCAAAACTATTAATTTATTACATTTATACTATTGATTTATAACATTTAACCTATTAATTTATAACATTTATGCTATTGATTTATAACATTTAAGCTATTAATTTACAACATTTAAGCTATTAATTTATAACATTTATGCTATTGATTTATAACATTTAAGCTATTAATTTATAACATTTAAGCCATTAATTTGTAATTTTTAAACTATTAATTTATAACATTTAAGCTATTAATTTACAACATCTAAGCCATTAATTTACAACATTTAAACTGTTAGTTTATACATTTAAGCCATTAATTTATAACATTTAAGCCGTTAATTTCTAACATTTAAACTATTAATTTATAACGTTCAAGCCATTAATTTATAAAGTTTAAGCTATTAATTTACAACATCTAAGCCGTTAATTTACAACATTTAAACTGTTATTTTATACATTTATGCTATCAATTTATAACATTTAAGCTATTAATTTACAACATTTAAACTGTTATTTTATACATTTAAGCCATTCATTTCTAACATTTAAACTATTAATTTCTAATATTTAAGCCATTAATTTCTAACATTTAAACTATTAATCTATATCATCTGGGTCATTAATTTGTAACATTTAAGCCATTAATTTATAACACTCAAACTATTACTTTATAACATTTAAACTACCAATTTCTAACATTTAAGCTATTAATTTATAACGTCTAAGCCATTAATTTATAACATTTAAGCAAATAATTAGCAACGATTAAACTATTAATTTATAGTAACTGAAACATTAATTGACAACATGTAAAACATTAATTTATAAGAATCACACCATTCTTCAAGGAATCCATAAGAAATACCTAACCGTGATTACAGCCAATTAGATCATATTGTTCGCTACATAATTAATAACTGTATCACGTACAGCGATGCAGGCGGTATTGAAGAAATAAAGCCACTTTTTTGTTACAATTATAACGAGTAAATTTACTCGTTTAACTTGAGGAGAATTAAAAAGGTACCTGACTTTTAAATAAGCATTAAATAAGAATTTTAAATATCGCAAACAGTGATGTAGGTGTTATTCAAGAAAAAGGAACATTTTATTCTGTAATTAGAACGAGTAAATGAACGAATATCGATAATATAATATAATGCTTAATATGAATTTTATCTGTCTGATTATTTAATATCTTAACTTATTTCACAGTAACGTCATCCATTGCCGTTAGGCTTTTTTCCCCTTTTTGTTCAAACTAATTTATAGTCGAAAACTAGTATTAAAGAAGTGTGAATTTAGTCTTAGTTTGCAGAAACTATTAAAATGATAAAAATGGATATCGTATTAAATCGTTAAAGATTCCAATTTACGATAAAAATTAAGAAATCGTTCAATTTGATTTTGTTATAATGGAAAAACCGTCTCCTGCTATGTCAAAAAATCGTTACCGTTTGATTAACAAACCGGCATTTTGTCAATGTATATAAGGAACACGGAAGTCGCGCGCGAGCTCTTTTGTGCCTGAAATTCCGGAGAGTGAACATCGAAGAAGAATTTAAATATAAGGTAAATAAAAAAAAATCAAATAACAACATTGCAACCAGTAATTTATAACGTCCAAACCATTAATTTGCAACACTTAAGCTATTCATTTATAACATTTATGCTATTAATTTATAACATTTAAACTGTTATTTTATACATTTAAGCCATTAATTTATAACATTTAAGGAATTAATTTATAACGTCAAAACTACTAATTTATAACATTTATGCTATTGACTTATAACATTTAAGCTATTAATTTATAACATTTAAGCCATTAATTTGTAACTTTTAAACTATTAATTTATAACATTTAAGCTATTAATTTACAACACTTAAGCTATTAATTTACAACATTTAAACCATTAATTTACAACGTTTAAACTGTTATTCTATACATTTAAGCCATTAATTTATAACATTTAAGAAATTAATTTATAACGTCAAAACTATTAATTTATTACATTTATACTATTGATTTATAACATTTAACCTATTAATTTATAACATTTATGCTATTGATTTATAACATTTAAGCTATTAATTTACAACATTTAAGCTATTAATTTATAACATTTATGCTATTGATTTATAACATTTAAGCTATTAATTTATAACATTTAAGCCATTAATTTGTAATTTTTAAACTATTAATTTATAACATTTAAGCTATTAATTTACAACATCTAAGCCATTAATTTACAACATTTAAACTGTTAGTTTATACATTTAAGCCATTAATTTATAACATTTAAGCCGTTAATTTCTAACATTTAAACTATTAATTTATAACGTTCAAGCCATTAATTTATAAAGTTTAAGCTATTAATTTACAACATCTAAGCCGTTAATTTACAACATTTAAACTGTTATTTTATACATTTATGCTATCAATTTATAACATTTAAGCTATTAATTTACAACATTTAAACTGTTATTTTATACATTTAAGCCATTCATTTCTAACATTTAAACTATTAATTTCTAATATTTAAGCCATTAATTTCTAACATTTAAACTATTAATCTATATCATCTGGGTCATTAATTTGTAACATTTAAGCCATTAATTTATAACACTCAAACTATTACTTTATAACATTTAAACTACCAATTTCTAACATTTAAGCTATTAATTTATAACGTCTAAGCCATTAATTTATAACATTTAAGCAAATAATTAGCAACGATTAAACTATTAATTTATAGTAACTGAAACATTAATTGACAACATGTAAAACATTAATTTATAAGAATCACACCATTCTTCAAGGAATCCATAAGAAATACCTAACCGTGATTACAGCCAATTAGATCATATTGTTCGCTACATAATTAATAACTGTATCACGTACAGCGATGCAGGCGGTATTGAAGAAATAAAGCCACTTTTTTGTTACAATTATAACGAGTAAATTTACTCGTTTAACTTGAGGAGAATTAAAAAGGTACCTGACTTTTAAATAAGCATTAAATAAGAATTTTAAATATCGCAAACAGTGATGTAGGTGTTATTCAAGAAAAAGGAACATTTTATTCTGTAATTAGAACGAGTAAATGAACGAATATCGATAATATAATATAATGCTTAATATGAATTTTATCTGTCTGATTATTTAATATCTTAACTTATTTCACAGTAACGTCATCCATTGCCGTTAGGCTTTTTTCCCCTTTTTGTTCAAACTAATTTATAGTCGAAAACTAGTATTAAAGAAGTGTGAATTTAGTCTTAGTTTGCAGAAACTATTAAAATGATAAAAATGGATATCGTATTAAATCGTTAAAGATTCCAATTTACGATAAAAATTAAGAAATCGTTCAATTTGATTTTGTTATAATGGAAAAACCGTCTCCTGCTATGTCAAAAAATCGTTACCGTTTGATTAACAAACCGGCATTTTGTCAATGTATATAAGGAACACGGAAGTCGCGCGCGAGCTCTTTTGTGCCTGAAATTCCGGAGAGTGAACATCGAAGAAGAATTTAAATATAAGGTAAATAAAAAAAAATCAAATAACAACATTGCAACCAGTAATTTATAACGTCCAAACCATTAATTTGCAACACTTAAGCTATTCATTTATAACATTTATGCTATTAATTTATAACATTTAAACTGTTATTTTATACATTTAAGCCATCAATTTATAACATTTAAGCTATTAATTTATAACATTCAAGCCATTTATTTGTAACACTTTAGCTATTAATTTATAACATTTCAGCAATTAATTTCTAACATTTAAACTGTTAATTTATAACATTTAAGGAATTAATTTATAACTTCTAAACTATTAATTTATAACATTTACGCTATTAAATTATAATATTAAGGCCATTAATTTATAACATTTGAGCAATTAATTTATAACATTTAAACTATTAATTTATAACATTTATGCTATTAATTTATAACATTTAAACTATTAATTTATAACATTTAAGCCATTAATTTATAAAATTTAAGCTATTAATTTACAACATCTAAGCCATTAATTTATTACATTTAAGCTATTAATTTACAACATCTAAGCCATTAATTTGTAACTTTTGAACTGTTATTTTATACATTTAGCTATTAATTTATAACATTTAAACTAATAATTTATATCATCTGAGCCATTAATTTGTAACATTTAAGCCATTAATCTAAAACAATTACTCCATTAATTCTTAACAGTTATACCAATAATTTATATCCACATTCTCCCATTAATTCAAAGTAATGATGCTCTTAATTTATAACAGTTGTACCGTTAATCGGGAGTAACTCTACATTCATTGATTTAAATCAATACCATTAATTCGTAGTGAGTGAATTATTGATTTATTTTGTTTCATTTTATTAACGAAATCTATCGAGTCCTTGAAGCACTATTTTATTTCTATATAGCATTACTTTTTAATTTTAAATACAGTATTTAATTTCTCATTTCACTATTTCGTATAACACCTGTGTTAACACAGAGTGTAATTTTAAGATGTAATTTTTCATGTCTGCTCAAAACCAAGGAAATAACACCATATTCATGGAATCAAGGAAGCAAGTACAATTTAACCGAAGGCAACGACATCTTATCATTCATCCATACGCGCTACAATTGGTACCTCGCATGGTTTCGTTTCTTCAATGATAAGTTCTATATTCAAGTATGATTATGCGTATCCACGTACTACAGCTATTCTAATTAATAAATTTCAATATACTACTACTTCTATATACTACTACTATACCACTACTACTATATGTTACTTCTTTAGTGTAAAATAATTTTACATCTCTGCTCCCAATGCTTAAAAACTCTTTATGTAAATGGGACCCGAGCGCAGTTACCTCCTCGTGGTGGATCCCGGTAATTGGTATCGTTTCCCAAATAATAATACACCAAGTACTATTTTGAATATTAGTATTATTATTTGAGAAACGATATCAAGCTAAAAACTACTTGAATATAGTCTGGTCTTGATCATCCAAAATAGTTTTGGTGATCTAGACTGGACTAATACACCCCGCGGGGGCGCCGTGGGACATCGTGGGACATCGCGGGACATCGCGGGACACCGCGGGACACCGCGGGATGCGAGCGTTTTAGCCTTAATTAATCATAAGGTAGATACCTATGTTAAGTGCATTGTGAGCTCATTCTGTACAACGATATTTATCCACCTTAGAACGAAAAAAGAAAAATCTCGTCTCCCTTCACTCGCTTACCACACAGTACTTATTGTACTCGCGATTTATCGGTTCACGGTCGCTAAGTTCCTTCGAACCGTAGCGTGACGTACTCGCTCGCGCGTATTCGGGGTACGTGAGGGTCAACGTGCACTGGACAACTCTTTGGATTCGTAAGTCGCCCCAAAGACACCTCTGTCTTGGTGACTGCTCGGGTACTGCTCGACGTTCGCATCGGATCGCGGGAGTTGTCGTCGCACTGGTGATACCTGCGATCCGTAATACTGCCCGATTGGTACTTCGGTGCTCGGGCAGAGACTTGCATTTCACGTCCTCCGTAATCCTGTTCAAGTGACGAACCGGCGGGGGTGGATCCCACTGTTCAGTTGGGGCCTTGCCTTTGTAATCCTGTTCAGCGGTCCCTCCCCGGGCCTCCAGTTGTTCAGTTGGAGTGTGTTAAATCGCAGGCCTATTTGCTAGATCGCTAGTATCATCGGTTGGTGCCATCTACCGTGATAAGATCCAGACGACGTGACAGGAATCGGGCGAAGGTCAATGCTTGGGCTTTCCGCTGAACCTTAGGGTTATCCGGTGCACGGGGGTACGTTATGTAGGTTTGTTAGTTCTTTCGAGAGATCGTGATTTCGTTCGTTCCGGGCGCGCCGCGGTTTTTCTTCCATCGTCTAATTGTTGGGGCTCCCTTTTCGTAGTAGCCTCATATTGTTTCTTTCGCTCCAAGTTAGACAAATGTGTCTTTGATACCGAATGCGGCCAGTAGGGTTGCGAATTATTGTACTGATCGATGTAATCGTTGTGTGGGAGATAGATGGTGTGTTATGTATGTTGTTTTACGTTTGTAAAGATTCGTGTAACTGCTGCGTAGGAGATAGGTGTTTCGCGGTTAGGCTACGAAATAACTATCTCTTTACGCAGGCCCATGAAGCAGAGTCAGAACTCGACATTCTTGCCAGTAGGTTGAATGTCGAGACCGATGCATAATGTTAAATAACTCATGGGCGGGTCTCGTGCGTAGTCACCTCCTCGTGGTGAGACCTGGTAATTGGCATCCTTTTCCAAAAATTAATCAGTTGATTAATCTTTGGAAAACGATGCCAAGCTAAGAACTACGCAACAGTCCAGTTTGGATCACCAAAAGCCTCTAAGAGAATTTTGGATGATCTAGACTGGACTGCACCGTGGGACATCGTTGGACACCGTGGGACGTCGTCGGTCCAGTGTGGGTCACCAAATGCCGCGAAAAGAATTTTGGATGATCTATACTGGACTGCAACGTGGGACATCGTCGGTCCAGTGTGGGTCACCAAATGCCGCGAAAAGAATTTTGGATGATCTACACTGGACTGCAACGTGGGACATCGTCGGTCCAGTGTGGGTCACCAAATGCCGCGAAAAGAATTTTGCAACGTTGGACATCGTGGGACGCCGTGGGACGCCGTGGGACGACGTGGGACATCGTCGGTCTATTGTGGATCACCAAATGCCGCGAAAAGAATTTTGGATGATCTACACTGGACTGCAACGTGGGACATCGTCGGTCCAGTGTGGGTCACCAAATGCCGCGAAAAGAATTTTGGATGATCTACACTGGACTGCAACGTTGGACGCCGTGGAACACCGTGGGACACCGTGGGACACCGTGGGACACCGTGGAACACCGTGGGACACCGTGGGACACCGTGGGACACCGTAGAACACCGTGGGACACCGTGGGACACCGCGGGACACCGTGGGATATGTCTTGGCTATGTCGAATCCATTCTGAGCTCATTCTGTACAATGATACTTATCTGACTTGGAACGAGATATAAAAATCTATTCTTTTTTCCCACTGAATCTTGCGGTTATTTTGTGCACAGGGGCGCGTCGCGTGAGTCCATTGATTCTTCTGAAAGATCCCGATGTATGAAATCATTCTCTTATTTCAATCCAATTTTTAACGAATTATCTTATTGTTTCAAATTGAGTTATAACGTCATAAACTTGCAAATTAGTAACAGGTAGATCCAAATACCTCGAAACAAGGTTTCGCGCGCGTTTGCACAGTATTCTTTAAATATATTTAGTGGCGGACTTTTGAATTCTTGCAAATATTTTCCATTATTTAAAACACGCGACTGTAGTGTATTATTGGAATGTATATTTCGTATTCTAATAATGAAAATTCACAGTATATATTCTAATTGCGAACAATATAATTCTTGCAAACGATTGCATTGCATTCACGTTATTCATGAGCATTTGTTTGCTATCGAAAAGTATCTCACAATTTTCAACTAAATAATATTTTTCAAACTTGTTCCAATTTCTTAATAATAATTTTTAAGCGTACAAAAATAGCAGTATTTTCTAAATAAACGATCGATAGGAAAAAGAAGAAAATTGTCGAAACGACGTTTCGCTTTTTCCTCTCACCCCCCCCCCCCGCCCTTAAACAACCACCATTTACACCACTGGACTTTACACGGTTCCTGCCTGATGTTAGTCTCCCTGATGATATTCGCTGGGGTGGCGCAGCATCCATGGTACGTCCTCTGTTTCTCCGCATCGAACGGTGAGTCGCATGCATTTTTGTTCCTCCGGTCACTCAATCATGTCGTAGGATGAAAGGTCCGAATCGGCACGGGTGACCGGTTGTATTACGTAGAATTTTGTTCCGAGCATAGTGACCGCGGGTATTTCTTATACCCGTGAGTAGTAACATTCTTTTTTTAAATTTATTAGTTTAGGATAGGTCTTCTTGCACAGCGCGATTATAATAATTAGTTTAAATACATACACTTGAGAATATATTCGTGTTATTTCTAAATATTCATGTTAACATTCCGTATAAATATTTGCAAATGGCAAATATGTACACGAATATACCTGTTTAACATAAACATACTTGATTTTAAACAATGAATTAATCGTGATAATATCAAGTCACGTCAGTTTATTTCATTTTGGTTAGAATTTAAAATATGAGTCAAAATTCATTTTTTTCCCGTACAAGAATGTGTGAAATTTTACGTGCAAGAAGACACTTCGCGACAGGCAGATTTTTGAATCAAAGCAATAATTTTGAACACTGCTTCTGCACTTTCGAGTATATGCTTTGATAAAGAGATCGCCTGAGATTATTTCTTTCTTAGTAATATATTTAGAGTCAATTATTCCATTTGATCGAGCTCAATCTTTTTCAATTAACGCTACCTGTTTTGCAATATTAAAGTTTTGTTCTGATTTATTAAATTAATAAAGTAGAGTTACTTAGTTACTATTAAATTAATAAAGTAGATTTAATCAGATACGAAGTAGTAAAATATAAAATCAAAGAACGTTAGTCCGTTAAATAAAAATTACACAAACTAATCATCTTTTTAGATCAGGATTTTCAGGTTTAACCCTTTCCGTGCCCATTGTCAGGACCTCATTCACGTGCCCAGGTGCTACTTGAATGGGAGAAAGACACTGGGCACGATGATCTAGAATTAAGTAATGTAATAATTTGTCAGCGACTGACGATGTGTTAGTGTACCGTGCACGACGTATTTTCCACGTTATGTGTGTGTGTTGTTAGGCCGTGGAACTGCGTCGCTTTTTTTCATTCGTTAAAACATCAAATATTAAAAATGTCGAAACATATATCGATTCAATTTACGTCTCGATACAATCACAATTTGTGATAATATCGCCCACGCGATTAAGTGTAACCACGCTTTAAATATTGCCGTAAATTACAATTATAATTCCAAGTTTACTTACATTTATTTTAACGATATCATTTCCTCAGACGTGTTTTATCACGTTTTACGCAATGGTCACTAGCCTTCGTCAGTCGATTTCAGGAAAACGGTACGTACCTTAGAGTGTGCATGGTGTGTGTTAAGCTCGGGTGTCGGAGGCGTCCCGGGACGTCCTCTCTAGTGTAGGACCTTTGCGCCCGAGCGTTTGTGTGAGAACCGTGGAGCGAGTGTGTTGGTGTGCCTGTTTTGCCATTTTTAAATATAGCGCTAGGTAGGATAGGTAGTATACTTTCTGGTATGTCTGTTAATTATAAGTAGGTAGGGCCGGGCAGGTTGGCACAGTCTCTGGTCGGGTAGGCGCGTTTTCGTGTGACCAACCTGTTTCTGGAAATCTAATTTGAAAAATCGACGGTGAAACTGGCACGAGTAGAGCATGCACTCGTCTCTGGTTTTGCCTTTCGATTTTTCGAATTTCGCGGTCGCGGTCGCGAATGGGTCGAAACGAACGTTTATTGCTCGAGCACGCACATGCGAGTGAGCAACGATCACTGCTGTGATCGTTGGTCAGTCCATGTGCACTTCAATCAGCTTCCGCGGTTTATATTTTTATTTTACCTTGGTAAGTTTTTTTTTTGTTTGCGATTTAGAAGTCTCGAGCTTAGATTTAAGTTTCAGCGGGCATTGCGCCCGAAGAAAGAAGAGGCTATAAGCCGAAGAGGCCCGGCAAACTGCCACTCAAGAGGGCAACTACTAATGGCTGCCCATCCTCTGGGTCATCCAGAGCATGGGAAGTCATTATTGTTACTACTTTGTCACTATGCTCGATTTTAGTATTTGTAGTAGTAGTAGTAGTAGTAGTTTGCTTTTTGGCCGATGTATATATCGGTCCACCGTCCCATTGGGCAAATCGCGATTTTTCTTATTAGTGTTGCGACAAATTAATTACGGGTTGTATTAGAGTTGCGAAATAACATCGCGGCTTTTCATTAGTGTGGCGAGAAAATGATTACGGTTTGAATTAGAGTTGCGATAAAATGATAATCGCGTTTGCTTTAGAGTTGCGAATTACGATATCGCGATTGTCTTTTGCAATTTTTAGAATTTTTCCTGTTTTCTATTGTTTAAAATTAGATTATAAAAGTGTTAGTTTTCAATTAATTTTATAGTATTGCAAGTAGCAATACCAGAATATTTAAAGTAGCTTTTTTATATAGTAAATAGTAATTTTTATTAAATTCACTATAAGAGTTAGCGTTGTAAATTAATTTTTCCCTTTAGCGTTGCGATAATGAATGATCGCGTTTTGTTGAGTAGAGTTGCGTTCATAAACTGCCCAAACCCTCCGACTGCAATTGTCGGACACTGTTTCTGGATCACACGTACAGCTGCAAGAGCTGTACAAGTGTGATCATTCATCGGCAACCTCCTACATGGTTGCACTGCGATATGTCAGCCCTCCACTCGCGATTTTTTTTATTAGTGTTGCGACAAATTAATTACGGGTTGTATTAGTGTTGCGAAATAACATCGCGGCTTTTTATTAATGTCGCGAGAGAATGATTACGGTTTGAATTAGAGTTGCGATAAAATGATAATCGCGTTTGCTTTAGAGTTGCGAATTACGATATCGCGATTGTTTTTTGCAATTTTTAGAATTTTTCCTGTTTTCTATTGTTTAAAATTAGATTATAAAAGTGTTAGTTTTCAATTAATTTTATAGTATTGCAAGTAGCAATACCAGAATATTTAAAGTAGCTTTTTCATATAGTAAATAGCAATTTTATTTGAA
Source organism: Bombus vosnesenskii (assembly GCF_011952255.1). Classification (NCBI taxonomy): domain Eukaryota; kingdom Metazoa; phylum Arthropoda; class Insecta; order Hymenoptera; family Apidae; genus Bombus; species Bombus vosnesenskii. Next base: position 28,511 of record NW_022882983.1, on the reverse strand, counting down.
TTCACTATAAGAATTAGCGTTGCAATAATGAATGATCGCGTTTTGTTAAGTAGAGTTGCGTTTACAAAATGCCCAAACCCCCCGACTGCATTGGTCGGACACTGTTCCTGGATCACACGATACAGCTGCAAGAGCTGTACAAGTGTGATCATTCATCGGCAACCTCTTAAATGGTTGCACTTCGATCTCTCGCAATTAGTGTTGCGTATTGCTTAAATACGAGTGCGTAGATTTATACTTATTAGCGTTGCGTATCAAATTTCGAGAATTTTCAGACTTTCCTTTTCTTTTTTTTTAATGGTAGATTAATTGGTATTGCAGATATAACAAAGCACTCGTCGTGTTTGATTTTGAGAATTTTCTGCTTCATAAATATTGGTAGTAAATTAGCGTTGCGAAACAAGAATATTCAGTTCCACTCTCGGCGTGTTGATCGCGTTTATATAGAGTGGAAGACGATTGAATTTTAGTAGCCCTTCTGGCTACTGCTTCGTTTCTTTTTCAGCGCCCCTTATTACTACGTTTATTACTGAAAATACTGCTATAAGACATATTCTTAAAAGTTAAAAGACAAGGCAGTTGATTTTATAATAATCGGGGTTTCCCTCATCTTAGTTATTCCAAATGAACTTTTCAATTTTTAATTCAGTTTAAATTCAATTATTTAAAATTCTTGTTCTCATCGTAACTCTTCGTTTCGATCAAAAAGATACAAATGATTCTCTATATTTGCTAAAATTTAATCAATAGTAATTTCATATATAATTGACCATTATTAGTACTTTATTTTTCATTTTTGAAATTGTTCTCGTCTTAAAGATGACTGTTTCTTTCATATACCAAAACCAGAAAATGAATTTGTTCCAGAGTTATCAATTTACAGATAGTACATTTCAATTACATATATGAACATTTCACAGCATATTAAATATGTATGCTAGATACCCACATGATTTTTCTTCCAATGCCTGATTGTTCAGGCTTCTTCCCGTTTCCCCATTTTTAAAAGAAGCATATTGCGGTAACGTTGAAGTATATAACTTTTCGACAATTTCATAAGTTTAGTACAATGAGTCGTATGTCTCTTTTGCAAGACTCTAAATTGTATATGCAGTGTCAATAGTTTCATTTCCATTCCTTCGTTCCAAGTTAGACAAATGTATCATTGTTACCGAATGTTGCCAGTACGGTTGCGAATTATAGTACAATGTTTGTACTGATGGATGTAATCGTTTTCGCAGATTAATCAGTTGCTTAACTTTTGGAAAACCACTATATCGATAAGTACAAACATTGCACAATAATTCGATACCAAGCCAAGAACCACGCTATAACAGTCCAGTTTGGATTACGAAAAGCCACGAAGAGAATTTTGGATGATCTAGACTGGACACGTGGGACGCCGTTGGACGACGCGTCGCTGGACGACAACGTTGGACAACGTTAGACAACGTTGGTCCAGTTTGGGTCTCCAAATGCCGCCAAAAGAATTTTGGATGATCTAGACTGGACTGCACCGTGGGACACCGTGGGATACCGTCGGTCCAGTTTGGGTCTCCAAATGCCGCCAACAGAATTTTGGATGATCTAGACTGGACTGCACCGTGGGACATCGTCGGTCCAGTGTGGGTCACCAAATGCCGCGAAAAGAATTTTGGATGATCTACACTGGACTGCAACGTGGGATATCGTTGGACACCGTGGGACGTCGTCAGTCCAGTGTGGGTCACCAAATGCCGCGAAAAGAATTTTGGATGATCTAGACTGGACTGCACCGTGGGACACCGTGGGATACCGTCGGTCCAGTTTGGGTCTCCAAATGCCGCCAAAAGAATTTTGGATGATCTAGACTGGACTGCACCGTGGGACATCGTGGGATACCGTCGGTCCAGTTTGGGTCTCCAAATGCCGCCAAAAGAATTTTGGATGATCTAGACTCGACTGCACCGTGGGACACCGTGGGATACCGTCGGTCCAGTTTGGGTCTCCAAAAGCCTCCAACAGAATTTTGGATGATCTAGACTGGACTGCAACGTGGGACACCGTGGGATACCATCGGTCCAGTTTGGGTCTCCAAAAGCCTCCAACAGAATTTTGGATGATCTAGACTGGACTGCAACGTGGGACACCGTGGGATACCGTCGGTCCAGTCTGGGTCTCCAAATGCCGCCAAAAGAATTTTGGATGATCTAGACTAGACTGCAACGTGGGACATCGTGGGATACCGTCGGTCCAGTTTGGGTCTCCAAAAGCCTCCAACAGAATTTTGGATGATCTAGACTGGACTGCAACGTGGGACACCGTAGGATACCGTCGGTCCAGTTTGGGTCTCCAAAAGCCTCCAACAGAATTTTGGATGATCTAGACTGGACTGCAACGTGGGACAGCGTTGGACAGCGTTGGACACCGTTGGACGTCGTTGGACACCGTTGGACATCGTTGGACGTCGTTGGACGTCGTTGGACACCGTTGGACGTCGTTGGACGTCGTTGGACACCGTTGGACGTCGTTGGACACCGTTGGACACCGTTGGACAACGTTGGACAACGTTGGACAACGTTGGACACCGTTGGACACCGTTGGACACCGTTGGACAACGTTGGACAACGTTGGACAGCGTTGGACATCGTGGGACGCCGTGGGACATCGTGGGACACCGTGGGACATCGTGGGACACCGTGGGATGCGTACGTTTTAGTCTTAATTAATCGTAAGGTAGATACCTATGTTAAGTGCATTGTGAGCTCATTCCGTACAACGACATTTATCCACCTTAGAACGAAAAAAAGAAAAATCTCGTCTCCCTTCACTCGCTTACCACACAGTACTTATTGTACTCGCGATTTATCGGTTCGCGATCACTCAGTTCTTTCAAACCGTAGCGTAACGTACTCGCTCGCGCGTATTCCGCGTACGTGCGGGTCAACGTGCACTGGACAACTCTTTGAATTCGTAAGTCGCCCCAAGGACACCTCTGTCTTGATGACTGCTCGACGACTGCTCGACGTTCGCATCGGATCGTGGGAGTTGTCGTCGCGCCGGTGATGCTTGCGAATCTGTTGGGGATTCAGCCGTGGATCTGCAGTCCTGTCCGATTGGTACTTCGGTACTCGGCCAGAGACCTGCAACTTCACGTCCTCCGTAATTCTGTTCGGGCCCGCGGGAGTGGACCCCACTGTTCAGTTGAGGTCAATGCCTTCGTAATCCTGTTCAGCGGTCCCTCCCCGTGAGTGGACCCCACTGTTCAGTTGAGGCCTCTTGCCTTCGTAATCCTGTTCAGCGGTCCATCCCCGGGTTCCACATGTTCAGTTGGAGTGTGTTAAGTTGCTGGCCTATGTGCTGGATCCACGGCTGAATTACCAGTGGATCACTGGCATCATCGGTCGGCGCCATCGACCGCGACTCGTGTAAGTTTCGAACGGCGAAACAGGAATCGAGTTACGGTCAATTCTTGGGCTTTCCGCTGAACCTCGGGGTTATCTCGTGTACGGGGGTACGTCGCGTAGGTTTGTTAGTTCTTTCGAGAGTTCGCGATCCCGTTCGTTTCGGGCGCGCCGCGATTTTTTTCTTCATCATTTGATTCATCGGGCATCTTCTTGTTTTCCCATTTTTAAAGGAAACTTATTGAGATCACGTTAGAGTTTATAACTTTTCAGTATCTTCAATATCTTATAGTGTCGCAAAAGTAGAACGTTAAGCAGTTTAGTACAGCGACTCGTATGTCCCTTCTGCAAGACACGAAATGGTATATACAGTGTCAGTAGCTACATTTCCTTTTTTTAATTCCAAGTTAGATAAATATGTGTTTGATACCGAATGATGCCAGTAGGGATGCGAATTATTGTACGATATATGTACTGATCGATGTAATCGTTGTGTGGGAGATGGATGTTGCGTTACGTGCGCTTTGTTCTACGTTTGTAAAGATTCGTGTAACTGCTGCGTAGGAGATAGGTGTTTCGCGGTTAGGCTACGAAATAACTATCTCTTTACGCAGGCCCATGATCAAGTAGAGTTAGAACTCGACATTCTTGCCAATAGGCTGAATGTCGAGACCGATGCATAATGTTGAATAACTCATGGGCGGGTCTCGTGCGTAGTCACCTCCTCGTGGTGAGACCTGGTAATTGGCATCGTTTTCCAAAAATTAATCAGCTGATTTATCTTTGGAAAACGATACCAAGCCAAGAACTACGCAACACTCCAGTTTGGATCACCAAAAGCCTCTAAGAGAATTCTGTTCAAACTAAGTGATAGTCGAAAACTAGTATTAAAGAAGTGTGAATTTAGTCTTAGTTTGCAGAAACTATTAAAATGATAAAAATGGATATCGTATTAAATCTTTAAAGATGCCAATTTACGATAAAAATTAAGAAATCGTTCAATTTGATTTTGTTATAATGGAAAAACCGTCCCCTGCTATGTGAAAATATCGTTACCGTTTGATTAACAAACCGGCATCTTGTCAAAGTATATAAGGAACACGGAACTCGCGCGCGAGCTCTTTTGTGCCTGAAATTCCGGAGAGTGAACATCGAAGAAGAATTTAAATATAAGGTAAATAAAAAAAGAATCAAATAACAATATTGCAACCAGTAATTTATAACGTCTAAACCATTAATTTACAACACTTAAGCTATTAATTTATAACATTTAAACTATTAATTTATAACATTTAAGCAATTAATTTATAACATTTATGCTATTAATTTACAACATCTAAGCCATTAATTTACAACATTTAAACTGTTATTTTATACATTTAAGCCATTAATTTATAACATTTAAGGAATTATTTTATAACGTCAAAACTATTAATTTATAACATTTATGCTATTGATTTATAACATTTAAGCTATTAATTTATAACATTTATGCTATTGATTTATAACATTTAGGCTATTAATTTATAACATTTAAGCCATTAATTTGTAATTTTTAAACTATTAATTTATAACATTTAAGCTATTAATTTACAACATCTAAGCCATTAATTTTCAACATTTAAACTGTTAGTTTATACATTTAAGCCATTAATTTATAACATTTAAGCCGTTAATTTCTAACATTTAAACTATTAATTTATAACATTCAAGCCATTAATTTATAAAGTTTAAGCTATTAATTTACAACATCTAAACCATTAATTTACAACATTTAAACTGTTATTTTATACATTTATGCCATTAATTTATAACATTTAAGCTATTAATTTACAACATTTAAGCTATTAATTTATAACATTTATGCTATTGATTTATAACATTTAAGCTATTAATTTATAACATTTAAGCCATTAGTTTGTAATTTTTAAACTATTAATTTATAACATTTAAGCTATTAATTTACAACATCTAAGCCATTAATTTACAACATTTAAACTGTTAGTTTATACATTTAAGCCATTAATTTATAACATTTAAGCCGTTAATTTCTAACATTTAAACTATTAATTTATAACGTTCAAGCCATTAATTTATAAAGTTTAAGCTATTAATTTACAACATCTAAGCCATTAATTTACAACATTTAAACTGTTATTTTATACATTTATGCAATTAATTTATAACATTTAAGCTATTAATTTATAACGTCTAAGCCATTAATTTATAACATTTAAGCAAATAATTGGCAACGATTAAACTATTAATTTATAGCAACTGAAACATTAATTGACAACATGTAAAACATTAATTTATAAGAATCACACCATTCTTCAAGGAATCAATAATAAATACCTAACCGTGATTACAGCCAATTAGATCATATTGTTCGCTACATAATTAATAACTGTATCACGTACAGCGATGCAGGCGGTATTGAAGAAATAAAGCCATTTTACGTTACAATTATAACGAGTAAATTTACTCGTTTAACTTCAGAAGAATTAAAAAGGTATCTGCCTTTTAAATAAGCATTAAATAAGAATTTTAAATATCGCAAACAGTGATGTAGGTGTTATTCAAGAAAAAGGAACATTTCATTTTGTAATTAGAACGAGTAAATGAACGAATATCGATAATATAATATAATGCTTAATATGAATTTTATCTGTCTGATTATTTAATACATTAACTTATCTCACAGTAACGTCATCGATTACCGTTAGACTTTTTTCCCCTTTTTGTTCGAACTAATTGATAGTCGAAAACTAGTATTAAAGAAGTGTGAATTTAGTCTTAGTTTGCAGAAACTATTAAAATGATAAAAATGGATATCGTATTAAATCGTTAAAGATGCCAATTTACGATAAAAATTAAGAAATCATTTGATTTTGTTATAATGGGAAAACCGTCCCCTGCTATGTGAAAATATCGTTACCGTTTGATTAACAAACCGGCATCTTGTCAAGGTATATAAGAAACACGGAAGTCGCGCGCGAGCTCTTTTGTGCCTGAAATTCCGGAGAGTGAACATCGAAGAAGAATTTAAATATAAGGTAAATAAAAAAAAAATATCAAATAACAACATTGCAACCAGTAATTTATAACGTCTAAACCATTAATTTACAACACTTAAGCTATTAATTTATAACATTCAAGCCATTAATTTATAACATTTAAGGAATTAATTTATAACGTCAAAACTATTAATTTATTACATTTATGCTATTAATTTATAACATTTAAACTATTAATTTATAACATTTAAGCAATTATTTATAACATTTATGCTATTAATTTATAATACTTAAGCTATTAATTTACAACATCTAAACCATTAATTTACAACATTTAAACTGTTATTCTATACATTTAAGCCATTAATTTATAACATTTAAGGAATTAATTTATAACGTCAAAACTATTAATTTATTACATTTATACTATTGATTTATAACATTTAAGCTATTAATTTTTAACGTCTAGGCCATTAATTTGTAACTTTTAAACTGTTATTTTATACATTTAGCCATTAATTTATAACATTTAAACCATTAATTTATATCACCTGAGCCATTAATTTATAACATTTAAGCCATTAATCTAAAACAATTACTCCATTAATTCTTAACAGTTATACCAATAATTTATAACCACATTCTGCCATTAATTCAAAGTAATTACGCTCTTAATTTATAGCAGTTGTACCGTTAATCGGTTGTAACTCTACATTCATTGATTTAAATCAATACTATCAATTCGTAGTGAGTGAATTAATGATTTATTTTGTTTCATTTTCTTAACGAAATCTATCAAGTCTTTGATGTACTATTTTATTTCTATATAGCATTATTTTTTAATTTTAAGTACAGTATTTAATTTCTCGTTTCACTATTTCGTATAAAACCTGTGGTAACACAGAGTGTAATCTTAAGATGTAATTTTCCATGTCTGCTCAAAACTAAGGACACAACACCATATTCATGGAATCAAGGAAGCGAGTGCAATTTAACCGAAGACAACCACATCTTATCTGTAGCTGGACATGAGTCAGAGGACATTTCAAATCATGTTGTAGTTTTGCCTCGGAGTATCAAGACCGTTAGATTACAAGTAATGTAAGAACAAATAAGCTCCGGGCAAAACAATATCGCCGCTACAATGTCGCTTTATTATAAAATAATTTTACATCTCTGCTTCCAATGTTTAAAAACTGTTTATGTAAATGGGACCCGAGCGTAGTTACCTCCTCGTGGTGGGTCCCGGTAATTGGTATCGTTTCCCAAATAATAATACACCAAATACTATTTTGAATATTAGTATTATTATTTGAGAAACGATATCAAGCTAAAAACTACTTCAATATAGTCTGGTCTTGATCATCCAAAATAGTTTTGGTGATCTAGACCGGACTAAGACCCCCCCGCGGGGGCGCCGTGGGACATCGTGGGACATCGCGGGACACCGTGGGACATCGCGGGACACCGTGGGATGCGAGCGTTTTAGCCTTAATTAATCTTAAGATAGATACCTATGTTATGTGCATTGTAAGCTCATTCTGTACAAAGATACTTATCTATCTTGGAACGAAAAATAAAAATCTCGTCACTCGTGATGCCCTCGCTTACCACATTGGAAAAATTGTTCCCACGATTTGTCGGTTCACGGTCGCTCAGTTCTTTCAAACCGTAGCGTGACGTACTCGCTCGCGCGTATTCCGGGTACGTGCGGGTCAACGTGCACTGGGCAACTCTTTGGATTCGTAAGTCGCCCCAAGCACACCTCTGTCATGATGACTACTCGACGACTGCTCGTCGTTTGCCTCGAATCACGGGAGTTGTCATCGCACTGGTGATACCTGCGATCCGCAATACTGTCCGATTGGTACTTCGGTACTCGGGCAGAGACCTGCATTTCACGTCCTCCGTAATTCTGTTCGGGCCCGCGGGAGTGGACCCCACTGTTCAGTTGAGGTCAATGCCTTCGTAATCCTGTTCAGCGGTCCCTCCCCATGAGTGGACCCCACTGTTCAGTTGAGGCCTCTTGCCTTCGTAATCCTGTTCAGCGGTCCCTCCCCGGGCCTTCATTTGTTCAGTTGGAGTGTGTTAAATCGCAGGCCTATTTGCTGGATCGCTAGTATCATCGGTTGGTGCCATCGACCGTGATAAGATCCAGACGACGTGACAGGAATCGGGCGAAGGTCAATGCTTGGGCTTTCCGCTGAACCTTAGGGTTATCCGGTGCACGGGGGTACGTTACGTAGGTTTGTTAGTTCTTTCGAGAGATCGTGATTTCGTTCGTTCCGGGCGCGCCGCGGTTTTTCTTTCATCGTCTGATTGTTGGGGCTCCCTTTCCGTAGTAGCCTCATATTGTTTCTTTCGTTCCAAGTTAGACAAATGTGTCTTTGATACCGAATGCGGCCAGTAGGGTTGCGAATTATTGTACTGATCGATGTAATCGTTGTGTGGGAGATAGATGGTGTGTTATGTATGTTGTTTTACATTTGTAAGGATTTATGTAAGCGCTGCGTTCGAGATAGGTGTTTCGCGGTTAGGACACGAAATAACTATCTCTTTACGCAGGCCCATGAAGTAGAGTCAGAACTCGACATTCTTGCCAGTAGGTTGAATGTCGAGACCGATGCATAATATTACATAACTCATGGGCGGGTCTCGTGCGTAGTCACCTCCTCGTGGTGAGACCTGGTAATTGGCATCCTTTTCCAAAAATTAATCAGTTGATTAGTCTTTGGAAAACGATACCAAGCCAAGAACTACGCAACAGTCCAGTTTGGATCACCAAAAGCCTCTAAGAGAATTTTGGATGATCTAGACTGGACTGCACCGTGGGACATCGTTGGACACCGTGGGACGTCGTCGGTCCAGTGTGGGTCGCCAAATGCCGCGAAAAGAATTTTGGATGATCTACACTGGACTGCAACGTGGGACATCGTCGGTCCAGTGTGGGTCGCCAAATGCCGCGAAAAGAATTTTGGATGATCTACACTGGACCGCAACGTGGGACATCGTCGGTCCAGTGTGGGTCGCCAAATGCCGCGAAAAGAATTTTGGATGATATACACTGGACCGCAACGTGGGACATCGTCGGTCCAGTGTGGGTCACCAAATGCCGCGAAAAGAATTTTGGATGATTTACACTGGACGGCAACGTGGGACATCGTCGGTCCAGTGTGGGTCACCAAATGCCGCGAAAAGAATTTTGGATGATCTACACTGGACTGCAACGTGGGACATCGTCGGTCCAGTGTGGGTCACCAAATGCCGCGAAAAGAATTTTGGATGATCTACACTGGACTGCAACGTGGGACATCGTCGGTCCAGTGTGGGTCACCAAATGCCGCGAAAAGAATTTTGGATGATCTACACTGGACTGCAACGTTGGACGCCGTGGGACGACGTTGGACACCGTAGGACACCGTGGGACACCGTGGGACACCGTGGGACACCGTGGACCGTGGGAGACCGTGGGGCACCGTGGGATATGTCTTGGCTATGTCGAATCCATTCTGAGCCCATTCTGTACAATGATACTTATCTGACTTGGAACGAGATATAAAAATCTATTCTTTTCTTCCACTGAATCTTACGGTTATTTTGTGCACAGGAGTGTGTCGCGTGAGTCCATTGATTCTTCTGAAAGATCCCGATGTATGAAATCATTCTCTTATTTCAAACCAATTTTTAGCGAATTATCTTATTGTTTCAAATTGAGTTATAACGTCATAAACTTACAAATTAGTAACAGGTAGATTCAAATACCTCGAAACAAGGTTTCGCGCGCGTTTGCACAGTATTCTTTAAATATATTTAGTGGCGAACTTTTGAATTCTTGCAAATATTTTCCATTATTTAAAACACGCGACTGTAGTGTATTATTGGAATGTATATTTCGTATTCTAATAACGAAAATTCACAGTATATATTCTAATTGCGAACAATATAATTCTTGCAAATGATTGCATTGCATTCACGTTATTCATGAGCATTTGTTTGCTATCGAAAAGTATCTCACAATTTTCAACTAAATAATATTTTTCAAACTTGTTCCAATTCCTTAATCATAATTTTTAAGCGTAAAAAAATAGCAGTATTTTCTAAATAAACGTTCGATAGGAAAAAGAAGAAAATTGTCGAAACGACGTTTCGCTTCTTCCTCTCACCCCCCCCCCCCCCGCCCTTAAACAACCACCATTTCCACCACTGGACTTTACACGGTTCCTGCCTGATGTTAGTCTCCCTGATGATATTCGCTGGGGTGGCGCAGCATCCATGGTACGTCCTCTGTTTCTCCGCATCGAACGGTGAGTCGCATGCATTTTTGTTCCTCCGGTCACTCAATCATGTCGTAGGATGAAAGGTCCGAATCGGCACGGGTGACCGGTTGTATTACGTAGAATTTTGTTGCGAGCATAGTGACCGCGGGTATTTCTTATACCCGTGAATAGTAACATTCTTTTTTTAAATTTATTAGTTTAGGATAGGTCTTCTTGCACAGCGCGATTATAATAATTAGTTTAAATACATACACTTGAGAATATATTCGTGTTATTTATAATATGCATGTTAACATTCCGTATAAATATTTGCAAATGGCAAATATGTACACGAATATACCTGTTTAACATAAACATACTTGATTTTAAGCAATGAATTAATCGTAACAATATCAAGTCACGTTCGTTTATTTCATTTCGGTTAGAAGTTAAAATATGAGTCAAAATTCATTTTTTCCCGTACAAGAATATGTGAAATTTTACGTGCAAGAAGACACTTCGTGACAGGCAGATTTTTGAATCAAAGCAATAATTTTGAACACTGCTTCTGCACTTTCGAGTATATGCTTTGATAAAGAGATCGCCTGAAATTATTTCTTTCTTAGTAATATATTTAGAGTCAATTATTCCATTTGATCGAGTCTCAGTCTTTTTCAATTAACGCTACCTTTTTTGCAATATTAAAATTTTGTTCTAATTCATTAAATTAATAAAGTAGAGTTACTTAGTTACTATTAAATTAATAAAGCAGATTTAATCAGATACGAAGTAGTAAAATATAAAATCAAAGAACGTTAGTCCGTTAAATAAAAATTACACAAACTAATCATTTCTTTTAGATCAGGATTTTCAGGTTTAACCCTTTCCGTGCCCATTGTCAGGATCTCATTCACGTGCCCAGGTGCTACTTGAATGGGAGAAAGACACTGGGCACGATGATCTAAAATTAAGTAATGTAATAATTTATCAGCGACTGACGATGTGTTAGTGTACCGTGCACGACGTATTTTCCACGTTATGTGTGTGTGTTGTTAGGCCGTGGAACTGCGTCGCTTTTTTTCATTCGTTAAAACATCAAATATTAAAAATGTCGAAACATATATCGATTCAATTTACGTCTCGATACAATCACAATTTGTGATAATATCGCCCACGCGATTAAGTGTAACCACGCTTTAAATATTGCCATAAATTACAATTATATTTCCAAGTTTACTTACATTTATTTTAACGATGTCATTTCCTCAGACGTGTTTTATCACGTTTTACGCAATGGTCACTAGCCTTCGTCAGTCGATTTCAGGAAAACGGTACGTACCTTAGAGTGTGCATAGTGTGTGTTAAGCTCGGGTGTCGGAGGCGTCCCGGGACGTCCTCTCTAGTGTAGGACCTTTGCGCCCGGGCGTTTGTGTGAGAACCGTGGAGCGAGTGTGTTGGTGTACCTGTTTTGCTATTTTTTAAATATAGCGCTAGGTAGGATAGGTAGTATACTTTCTGGTGTGTCTGTTAATTATAAGTAGGTAGGGCCGGGCAGGTTGGCACAGTCTCTGGTCGGGTAGGCGCGTTTTCGTGTGACCAACCTGTTTCTGGAAATCTGATTTGAAAAATCGACGGTGAAACTGGCACGAGTAGAGCATGCTCTCGTCTCTGGTTTTGCCTTTCGATTTTTCGAATTTCGCGGTCGCGGTCGCGAATGGGTCGAAACGAACGTTTATTGCTCGAGCACGCACATGCGAGTGAGCAACGATCACTGCTGTGATCGTTGATCAGTCCATGTGCACTTCAATCAGCTTCCGCGGTTTATATTTTTATTTTACCTTGGTAAGTTTTTTTTTTTTTGTTTGCGATTTAGAAGTCTCGAGCTTAGATGTAAGTTTCAGCGGGCATTGCGCCCGAAGAAAGAAGAGGCTATAAGCCGAAGAGGCCCGGCAAACTGCCACTCAAGAGGGCAACTACTAATGGCTCCCCATCCTCTGGGTCATCCAGAGCATGGGAAGTCATTATTGTTACTACTTTGTCACTATGCTCGCTTTCAGTATTTGTAGTCGTAGTAGTAGTAGTAGTAGTAGTTTGCTTTTTTGACCGATGTATATATCGGTCCATGGTCCCATTGGGCAAATCGCGATTTTTCTTATTAGTGTTGCGACAAATTAATTACGGGTTGTATTAGAGTTGCGAAATAACATCGCGGCTTTTCATTAGTGTGGCGAGAAAATGATTACGGTTTGAATTAGAGTTGCGATAAAATGATAATCGCGTTTGCTTTAGAGTTGCGAATTACGATATCGCGATTGTCTTTTGCAATTTTTAGAATTTTTCCTGTTTTCTATTGTTTAAAATTAGATTATAAAAGTGTTAGTTTTCAACTAATTTTATAGTATTGCAAGTAGCAATACCAGAATATTTAAAGTAGCTTTTTTATATAATAAATAGTAATTTTTATTAAATTCACTATAAGAGTTAGCGTTGCGATATTGTTCCATCGCGAGTTCTATTAATTTTTGCCCTTTAGCGTTGCGATAATGAATGATCGCGTTTTGTTGAGTAGAGTTGCGTTCATAAACTGCCCAAACCCTCCGACTGCAATTGTCGGACACTGTTCCTGGATCACACATACAGCTGCAAGAGCTGTACAAGTGTGATCATTCATCGGCAACCTCCTACATGGTTGCACTGCGATATGTCAGCCCTCCACTCGCGATTTTTTTTATTAGTGTTGCGACAAATTAATTACGGGTTGTATTAGAGTTGCGAAATAACATCGCGGCTTTTTATTAGTGTCGCGAGAAAATGATTACGGTTTGAATTAGAGTTGCGATAAAATGATAACCGCGTTTGCTTTAGAGTTGCGAATTACGATATCGCGATTCTTTTGCAATTTTTAGAATTTTTCCTGTTTTCTATTGTTTAAAATTAGATTATAAAAGTGTTAGTTTTCAATTAATTTTATAGTATTGCAAGTAGTAATACCAGAATATTTAAAGTAGCTTTTTCATATAGTAAATAGCAAATTTTATTTGAATTCACTATAAGAATTAGCGTTGCAATAATGAATGATCGCGTTTTGTTAAGTAGAGTTGCGTTTACAAAATGCCCAAACCCCCCGACTGCATTGGTCGGACACTGTTCCTGGATCACACGATACAGCTGCAAGAGCTGTACAAGTGTGATCATTCATCGGCAACCTCTTAAATGGTTGCACTTCGATCTCTCGCAATTAGTGTTGCGTATTGCTTAAATACGAGTGCGTAGATTTATACTTATTAGCGTTGCGTATCAAATTTCGAGAATTTTCAGACCTTCCTTTTCTTTTTTTTTAATGGTAGATTAATTGGTATTGCAGATATAACAAAGCACTCGTCGTGTTTGATTTTGAGAATTTTCTGCTTCATAAATATTGGTAGTAAATTAGCGTTGCGAAACAAGAATATTCAGTTCCACTCTCGGCGTGTTGATCGGGTTTATATAGAGTGGAAGACGATTGAATTTTAGTAGCCCTTCTGGCTACTGCTTCGTTTCTTTTTCAGCGCCCCTTATTAATGCGCCCCTTATTACTACGTTTATTACTGAAAATACTGCTATAAGACATATTCTTAAAAGTTAAAAGACAAGGCAGTTGATTTTATAATAATCGGGGTTTCCCTCATCTTAGTTATTCCAAATGAACTTTTCAATTTTTAATTCAGTTTAAATTCAATTATTTAAAATTCTTGTTCTCATCGTAACTCTTCGTTTCGATCAAAAAGATACAAATGATTCTCTATATTTGCTAAAATTTAATCAATAGTAATTTCATATATAATTGACCATTATTAGTACTTTATTTTTCATTTTTGAAATTGTTCTCGTCTTAAAGATGACTGTTTCTTTCATATACCAAAACCAGAAAATGAATTTGTTCCAGAGTTATCAATTTACAGATAGTACATTTCAATTACATATATGAACATTTCACAGCATATTAAATATGTATGCTAGATACCCACATGATTTTTCTTCCAATGCCTGATTGTTCAGGCTTCTTCCCGTTTCCCCATTTTTAAAAGAAGCATATTGCGGTAACGTTGAAGTATATAACTTTTCGACAATTTCATAAGTTTAGTACAATGAGTCGTATGTCTCTTTTGCAAGACTCTAAATTGTATATGCAGTGTCAATAGTTTCATTTCCATTCCTTCGTTCCAAGTTAGACAAATGTATCATTGTTACCGAATGTTGCCAGTACGGTTGCGAATTATAGTACAATGTTTGTACTGATGGATGTAATCGTTTTCGCAGATTAATCAGTTGCTTAACTTTTGGAAAACCACAATATCGATAAGTACAAACATTGCACAATAATTCGATACCAAGCCAAGAACCACGCTATTACAGTCCAGTTTGGATTACGAAAAGCCACGAAGAGAATTTTGGATAATCTAAACTGGACTGCAACGTGGAACGCCGTTGGACACCGTGGGACGCCGTTGGACGACGCTGGACATCGCTGGACAACGTTGGACAACGTTGGTCCAGTTTGGGTCTCCAAATGCCGCCAAAAGAATTTTGGATGATCTAGACTGGACTGCACCGTGGGACACCGTGGGATACCGTCGGTCCAGTTTGGGTCTCCAAAAGCCTCCAACAGAATTTTGGATGATCTAGACTGGACTGCACCGTGGGACACCGTGGGATACCGTCGGTCCAGTTTGGGTCTCCAAAAGCCTCCAACAGAATTTTGGATGATCTAGACTGGACTGCACCGTGGGACACCGTGGGATACCATCGGTCCAGTTTGGGTCTCCAAATGCCGCCAAAAGAATTTTGGATGATCTAGACTGGACTGCACCGTGGGACACCGTGGGATACCGTCGGTCCAGTTTGGGTCTCCAAAAGCCTCCAACAGAATTTTGGATGATCTAGACTGGACTGCACCGTGGGACACCGTGGGATACCGTCGGTCCAGTTTGGGTCTCCAAATGCCGCCAAAAGAATTTTGGATGATCTAGACTCGACTGCACCGTGGGACACCGTGGGATACCGTCGGTCCAGTTTGGGTCTCCAAATGCCGCCAACAGAATTTTGGATGATCTAGACTGGACTGCACCGTGGGACATCGTCGGTCCAGTGTGGGTCACCAAATGCCGCGAAAAGAATTTTGGATGATCTAGACTGGACTGCACCGTGGGACACCGTGGGATACCGTCGGTCCAGTTTGGGTCTCCAAAAGCCTCCAACAGAATTTTGGATGATCTAGACTGGACTGCAACGTGGGAAACCGTGGGATACCGTCGGTCCAGTTTGGGTCTCCAAAAGCCTCCAACAGAATTTTGGATGATCTAGACTGGACTGCAACGTGGGACATCGTTGGACACCGTGGGACGTTGACGGTCCAGTGTGGGTCACCAAATGCCGCGAAAAGAATTTTGGATGATCTATACTGGACTGCAACGTGGGACATCGTCGGTCCAGTGTGGGTCTCCAAAAGCCTCCAACAGAATTTTGGATGATCTAGACTGGACTGCAACGTGGGACACCGTGGGAAACCGTCGGTCCAGTTTGGGTCTCCAAAAGCCTCCAACAGAATTTTGGATGATCTAGACTGGACTGCAACGTGGGACACCGTGGGAAACCGTCGGTCCAGTTTGGGTCTCCAAAAGACTCCAACAGAATTTTGGATGATCTAGACTGGACTGCAACGTGGGACATTGTGGGATACCGTCGGTCCAGTTTGGGTCTCCAAAAGCCTCCAACAGAATTTTGGATGATCTAGACTGGACTGCAACGTGGGACACCGTGGGAAACCGTCGGTCCATTGTGGGTCACCAAATGCCGCGAAAAGAATTTTGGATGATCTAGACTGGACTGCAACGTGGGACACCGTGGGAAACCGTCGGCCCAGTTTGGGTCTCCAAAAGCCTCCAACAGAATTTTGGATGATCTAGACTGGACTGCAACGTGGGACACCGTGGGATACCGTCGGTCCAGTTTGGGTCTCCAAAAGCCTCCAACAGAATTTTGCATGATCTAGACTGGACTGCAACGTGGGACACCGTGGGATACCGTCGGTCCAGTTTGGGTCTCCAAAAGCCTCCAACAGAATTTTGGATGATCTAGACTGGACTGCAACGTGGGACACCGTGGGATACCGTCGGGCCAGTTTGGGTCTCCAAAAGCCTCCAACAGAATTTTGGATGATCTAGACTGGACTGCAACGTGGGACACCGTGGGATACCGTCGGTCCAGTTTGGGTCTCCAAAAGCCTCCAACAGAATTTTGGATGATCTACACTGGACTGCAACGTGGGACGCCGTTGGACACCGTGGGACGCCGCTGGACACCGTGGGACGCCGTGGGACACCGTGGGACGCCGTAAGACACCGTGGGACGCCGTTGGACGCCGTTGGACAACGTTGGACACCGTTGGACGTCGTTGGACGTCGTTGGACGTCGTTGGACAACGTTGGACACCGTTGGACAACGTTGGACACCGTTGGACACCGTTGGACACCGTTGGACGCCGTTGGACGCCGTTGGACAACGTTGGACATCGTGGGACGCCGTGGGACATCGTGGGACACCGTGGGACACCGTGGGATGCGTGCGTCTTAGTCTTAATTAATCGTAAGGTAGATACCTATGTTAAGTGCATTGTGAGCTCATTCTGTACAACGACATTTATCCACCTTAGAACGAAAAAAAGAAAGATCTCGTCTCCCTTCACTCGCTTACCACACAGTACTTATTGTACTCGCGATTTATCGGTTCGCGATCACTCAGTTCTTTCAAACCGTAACGTGACGTACTCGCTCGCGCGTATTCCGCGTACGTGCGGGTCAACGTGCACTGGACAACTCTTTGGATTCGTAAGTCGCCCCAAGGACACCTCTGTCTCTGTGACTGCTCGACTACTGCTCGACGTTCGCATCGGATCGCGGGCGTTGTCGTCGCGCCGGTGATGCTAGCGAATCTGTTGGGGATTCAGTCGTGGATCTGCAGTCCTGTCCGATTGGTACTTTGGTACTCGGTCAGGGACCTGCAATTTCACGTCCTCCGTAATTCTGTTCGGGCCCGCGGGAGTGGACCCCACTGTTCAGTTGAGGTCAATGCCTTCGTAATCCTGTTCAGCGGTCCCTCCCCGTGAGTGGACCCCACTGTTCAGTTGAGGCCTCTTGCCTTCGTAATCCTGTTCAGCGGTCCATCCCTGGGTTCCACATGTTCAGTTGGAGTGTGTTAAGTTGCTGGCCTATGTGCCGGATCCACGGCTGAATTACCCGTGGATCACTAGCATCACCGGTCGGCGCCATCGACCGCGACTCGTGTAAGTTTCGAACGGCGAAACAGGAATCGAGTTACGGTCAATTCTTGGGCTTTCCGCTGAACCTCGGGGTTATCTTGTGTACGGGGGTATGTCGTGTAGGTTTGTTAGTTCTTTCGAGAGATCGCGATCTCGTTCGTTTCGGGCGCGCCGCGTTTTTTTCCTTTATCATCTGATTCATCGGGCATTTTCTTGTTTACCCATTTTTAAGGGATACTGATTGAGATCACGTTAGAGTTTATAACTTTTCAGTATCTTCAATATCTTACAGTGTCGCAAAAATAGAACGATAACTAGTTTAGTACAGCGACTCGTATGTCCCTTCTGCGAGACACGAAATGGTATATACAGTGTCAATAGCTACATTTTCTTCCTTTCATTCCAAGTTAGATAAATGTGTGTTTGATACCGAATGATGCCAGTAGGGATGCGAATTATTGTACGATATTTGTACTGATCGATGTAATCGTTGTGTGGGAGATGGATATTGCGTTACGTAGGCTTTGTTCTCCGTTTGTAAAGATTCATGTAAGCGCTGCGTTGGAGATATGTGTTTCGCAATTAGGCTACGAAACAACTATTTCCATACGCAGGCCCATGGTTAAGTAGAGTCAAAACTCGACATTCTGCCAACAGGTTGAATGTCGAGATCGATGTGTAGTGTTACATAACCCATGGGCGGGTCTCGTGCGTAGTCACCTCCTCGTGGTGAGACCTGGTAATTGGCATCCTTTTCCAAAAATTAATCAGTTGATTAATCTTTGGAAAACGATGCCAAGCTAAGAACTACGCAACAGTCCAGTTTGGATCACCAAAAGCCTCTAAGAGAATTTTGGATGATCTAGACTGGATTGCACCGTGGGACACCGTGGGATACCGTCGGTCCAGTTTGGGTCTCCAAAAGCCTCCAACAGTATTTTGGATTATCTAGACTGGACTGCAACGTGGCACATCGTTGGACGTCGTTGGACAACATTGGACACCGTTGGACAACGTTAGACACCGTTGGACAACGTTGGACGCCGGGGTGGTGCGATCGAGGCTCCTGTACGGTGCTCCGATCTGGGCGGCGAGCCTGTTGGCCAATCGTCGCAGTCTCCGGCTGGTCAGGAGACTGCATCGTACGGTGGCCCTTAGGACGGTGAGGGCGTATCGCACAGTCTCGGCTACGGCGGCGTCCTTGCTCGCGGGGTTCCCCCCGTTCGAGTTGGGGGCCCTACGGTCTCGGGAGATCTATCGACAGACGCGAGCACCATCGGGCGGGGTGGACGAGGCGGCACGCGATGACGCTGTGGTGCGGGCTCGACGAATTCTATTGGATTCATGGCGGGCCAGTCTCGCAACGGGAACCGGCGCGCCCGGCCTCCGGGTCGTCGAGGCCGTTCTACCAAACTGGAACGATTGGTTGGACGGCGGTGCGCCCCCCCTGACCTATAGGGTAACGCAGGTACTTACCGGGCATGGATGCTTCGGTGAATACCTGCACAGGATAGGACGGGAGGCGACCGCGCGTTGCCAGCATTGCAACGAGGGCGTGGACTCGGCGCAACACGCGTTGGAGCACTGTCCGGCGTGGGCGTTGCCTCGCCGCGCCCTCGTTGCTGAGATAGGAGGAGACCTCTCCCCGCCGGCGGTGTTCGGTGCGCTGCTGGCGAACGAGAGGAGTCGGAAGGCGGTCACCATATTCTGCGAGCAGGTGATGCTGCGGAAGGAGGCGGCGGAGCGCGAGAGAGAACGGGATTCCCATCCCGAAAGGATAGGCGGACGGCGGCGGGGTGGGGGGCGTGGGCACGCCACTTCCAGGCGAGCTCGGACCGCTTCGCCGTCAGGTGGGTCTTAGGCGTCGGCCGCTTCGGCGCCACGGTGCCGCTAAATCGCCTGGTCGGGGAACCAGGAGGTCTTGCACGGCGGCCCGTCGGGGGTGGCGCGATGCGCGGTGGCCGCGCATCGCGCCGTTAGTTAGACTCGCATAACTCGAAGTGAACTCGGCGCGGAGGGGGCTCGTGATGACATGCTAATGAGCGTTTCTAGGGTCCTTTCCGCCATGCGCCAAGGACGGCCACCGTGGAGGTTTTAGCCGGTACGAATCCGGCACTACCCAGCGCCCTCTCCCCGGAGGGCGCGGGGCGCCTATGAAGGTTTCCTCCAAAAAAAAAAAAAAAAAAAAAAAAAAAAAAAAAAAAAAAAAAAAAAAAAAAAAAAAAAAAAAAAAAAAAAAGGTTGGGGTTAGGTTGGGGTTAGGTTAGGTTAGGTTGGGGTTAGGTTGGGGTTAGGTTGGGGTTAGGTTGGGGTTAGGTTGGGGTTAGGTTGGGGTTAGGTTGGGGTTAGGTTGGGGTTAGGTTGGGGTTAGGTTGGGGTTAGGTTGGGGTTAGGTTGGGGTTGGGTTGGGGTTAGGTTAGGTTGGGGTTAGGTTGGGGTTAGGTTGGGGTTAGGTTGGGGTTAGGTTGGGGTTAGGTTAGGTTGGGGTTAGGTTAGGTTGGGGTTAGGTTGGGGTTAGGTTGGGGTTAGGTTGGGGTTAGGTTGGGGTTAGGTTGGGGTTAGGTTGGGGTTAGGTTGGGGTTAGGTTGGGGTTAGGTTGGGGTTAGGTTGGGGTTAGGTTGGGGTTAGGTTGGGGTTAGGTTAGGTTGGGGTTAGGTTGGGGTTAGGTTGGGGTTAGGTTGGGGTTAGGTTGGGGTTAGGTTGGGGTTAGGTTGGGGTTAGGTTGGGGTTAGGTTGGGGTTAGGTTGGGGTTAGGTTGGGGTTAGGTTGGGGTTAGGTTGGGGTTAGGTTGGGGTTAGGATGGGGTTAGGTTGGGGTTAGGTTGGGGTTAGGTTGGGGTTAGGTTGGGGTTAGGTTGGGGTTAGGTTGGGGTTAGGTTGGGGTTAGGTTGGGGTTAGGTTGGGGTTAGGTTGGGGTTAGGTTGGGGTTAGGTTGGGGTTAGGTTGGGGTTAGGTTGGGGTGAGGTTGGGGTTAGGTTGGGGTTAGGTTGGGGTTAGGTTGGGGTTAGGTTGGGGTTAGGTTGGGGTTAGGTTGGGGTTAGGTTGGGGTTAGGTTGGGGTTAGGTTGGGGTTAGGTTGGGGTTAGGTTGGGGTTAGGTTGGGGTTAGGTTAGGTTGGGGTTAGGTTGGGGTTAGGTTGGGGTTAGGTTGGGGTTAGGTTGTCAGCGCCCGCTAGCCGCGGTGGAAACGCTGACTTCCCACCGGCCACATGGGTTAAGCAACGGTCGCCGCGGCACGGACAAGGATGGGTGAACGTTTGGCGGGCGCTGATGAAGAGGAAGGAGGCCCACCAGAGCCATTTTTCTGGGATTCTCCAAGGAGTACGAGGCAGGCAGAAGCCCCGGGGCACTGGTCCCCCCTGGGGAAAACCGGTGGCGCCATCCCACCACCGCAGGAGTACATGGAAACCAGGAGGAGGCGTCAGGGGACGGGGTCCCCCAGAAGGACGCACCAGGAGCGAGGCGCTAGGGGGTGTGGGCCCCCCTGGCGGTCCAAGAAGAGCAGGATGCCTCCCTTCGATGAGAAGGAGAGATAGACGCCCGGGGGTGACCGGTAGTAATTCGGAAGAGATCCCGGGTGCATCTCGACTCAGGCGTCAGGCAGGCCACCGTGGAGTTTTAGTCGGTAAGAGTCCGACACTACCCGACTAGCGGGTGTCCATGAGGATTTCTCCACGATAAAAAAAAAAAAAAAAAGGTTGGGGTTAGGTTGGGGTTAGGTTGGGGTTAGGTTGGGGTTAGGTTGGGGTTAGGTTGGGGTTAGGTTGGGGTTAGGTTGGGGTTAGGTTAGGTTGGGGTTAGGTTGGGGTTAGGTTGGGGTTAGGTTGGGGTTAGGTTGGGGTTAGGTTGGGGTTAGGTTGGGGTTAGGTTAGGTTGGGGTTAGGTTGGGGTTAGGTTGGGGTTAGGTTGGGGTTAGGTTGGGGTTAGGTTGGGGTTAGGTTGGGGTTAGGTTGGGGTTAGGTTGGGGTTAGGTTAGGTTGGGGTTAGGTTGGGGTTAGGTTGGGGTTAGGTTGGGGTTAGGTTAGGTTGGGGTTAGGTTGGGGTTAGGTTGGGGTTAGGTTGGGGTTAGGTTGGGGTTAGGTTGGGGTTAGGTTAGGTTGGGGTTAGGTTGGGGTTAGGTTGGGGTTAGGTTGGGGTTAGGTTGGGGTTAGGTTGGGGTTAGGTTAG
Organism: Bombus vosnesenskii; assembly: GCF_011952255.1. Taxonomy (NCBI): domain Eukaryota; kingdom Metazoa; phylum Arthropoda; class Insecta; order Hymenoptera; family Apidae; genus Bombus; species Bombus vosnesenskii. The sequence continues at coordinate 6,394 of NW_022882983.1, read as the reverse complement.
GTTGGGGTTAGGTTGGGGTTAGGTTGGGGTTAGGTTGGGGTTAGGTTGGGGTTAGGTTAGGTTGGGGTTAGGTTGGGGTTAGGTTGGGGTTAGGTTGGGGTTAGGTTGGGGTTAGGTTGGGGTTAGGTTGGGGTTAGGTTAGGTTGGGGTTAGGTTGGGGTTAGGTTGGGGTTAGGTTGGGGTTAGGTTGGGGTTAGGTTGGGGTTAGGTTGGGGTTAGGTTGGGGTTAGGTTGGGGTTAGGTTGGGGTTAGGTTGGGGTTAGGTTAGGTTGGGGTTAGGTTGGGGTTAGGTTGGGTTGGGGTTAGGTTGGGGTTAGGTTGGGGTTAGGTTGGGGTTAGGTTGGGGTTAGGTTGGGGTTAGGTTGGGGTTAGGTTGGGTTAGGTTAGGTTGGGGTTAGGTTGGGGTTAGGTTGGGGTTAGGTTGGGGTTAGGTTGGGGTTAGGTTGGGGTTAGGTTGGGGTTAGGTTGGGGTTAGGTTAGGTTGGGGTTGGGGAGCACAAGGCGGGCATGGGTTCCCGGGGCATAGGACCATGCCCTGGGAAACCCCGATGGATCTGATGTTCTCTTACAGTCGGGTGGCGGCCGATCGGTGCCCTCGGCACCCGTCGGTTCGCCGATCCGGTGCGGAGAACTTCGGAGAAGTTGGTGGGCCCATGCCTGTCAAGACCACTCACCTCACCTTCTCGCGGGGCTCCCTGACGCCCTGCACCGGCTTCGACCGGGGCAGGGCGCGAAAGAGTGAGTGGCACCAGGACGGAGACTTCGACGACGACCTCGGCGAAACAAACGAAATATGAATATGGAGAATTTAAAGGACAAAGTTTACGGTGCAGGGGAGGGATACCCCAGTACCGGCGCAGTCGCGGGTAGTGAAGTGGGCCCCGCTGCGTCGATATCTCGCGACCACGGCCGTTCGAGGGTGGACCGCCAGGCCCCCGGACGCGTTTCCACGGCTGGCGATGGAACAACAGGAGAGAGGAGGAGGATAACGACGGGAGGACATCCAGAGGACGACAAGACGGAGACCGCGGTGGAGCCTCCGAGGAAGGCGACGAGACGTTCGCTGAGAACCGCGAACGGGTCCGAGTACGTTTTTCTCGCGCCGGCCACGATGGACGACGGTACGTCACCGTTGGCGGGGGGATCGAGGGGGCGGGCGAGGTCCGACGACGAGGAGTCGGTCGCCTCGGTCGCCTCGCGTTCGTCGCTGCCTTCGACGGCGTCCAGGGGTAAGAGGAAAAGAACAACAGCCTCAACGACACCGGAGGTGTCCGAAGAATTGGAGCTGCAGATGAGGACGAGCTCTCCGGCGGAAATCAGCGCGGGCATGACGATGCACGTGTCTGAAATAATGTACGTCGCGACGACCTCGTCGAACCTGAAGGGGACTTACATCAGATCCCTCAAGAACGCGGCGAGCTATATCACCGCCGCCTGGAACAAGGAATCCGCGAGGAGGGAGAGGCCAGCGCGTGGCACCGACGACGTGGACGCGAGGCTGTCCGTGCTGGAGGGGGAGAACGCAGCCCTCCGCCAGGAATTGAGGAGACTGGCCGCTCGCATCAACGAGTGCCCGCGATGCTCCGACGCGGCTTCCGAGTACGCCCGCCCCCCGTGGGAAGGCGGAAACGACGGGACGCGTCTGGACGCCCTGGAAAGAGCGGTCCGAGAACTGGGACCCTCCATCCTCAGGACCATCGAAGAACGATTCGGGGACGCACGATGGCAACGCACCCCCGAAGCACGACCCAGCGGGGACCGCCCCGTCGACCCTCCCGCCGCCCAACCGACGCCGCCCCGAAGGGAACGGGAGGACGGCGGATGGGAGCTGGTGGAGACGAAAAAGGAAAGGAGGAGAAACAGGAAGAAGGCGAGCGGGGCGAAGGCAGCCGCCGCCGGAGCAGAAGAGGCGAGGAAAGGACCGATCGCGCCACCACCGACGCGGGTACGGCAGCAACCCCTGCCCGGCAGGACGACGGGAGCACCGAAGGCGAGCGCCCCCGCGACGCAGAGAGGACCACCGCGGACACCCAAGGTGGTCACGCCCCCCCGCGCACCGCGAACATCCGCGGTGACCCTGACGTTGAACGAGGGGGCGAGGATGTCGTACGCCGACGTCCTGGAAGCGGCGAGAACGAGGATCCCGCTATCGGAGCTCGGCACGGAGCGCCTCGAGATGAAGAAGGCGATGACGGGCGCCATCATAATACAAGTCCCCGGAGACAAGGACAGGGGAAAGGCGACGCTACTGGCGACGCGGCTGGCCGAGACGCTGGACCCGACGGCGGTGAGAATCGCCACACCGACCAGGATGGCGGAGCTACGCGTGACCGGGATAGACATCTCGGTCAAGAAGGAGGAGCTGCGAAGAGCACTGGCCTCGGCGGCGGGATGCGGCAGCGCGGAGGTGCAGGTGGGAGAGATCGGCGCCACCAGAGGCGGCCTCGGATCGGCATGGGTCAGGTGTCCGGCGGCAGGAGCCCGCAAGCTGGCCCAGGCGGAGAAGATTGCCCTGGGCTGGTCAACGGCGAGGATAAGGGCCATGCCGAAGCGGCCGTTGCAGTGTTTCAGGTGCCTGGAACGGGGGCACGTGCGCGCCACCTGCGTATCCGGAGAAGACCGAGGGCACCTGTGCTACAGGTGCGGCGGGAGCGGACACCGCGCCAGAGAGTGTCCCGCCTCCGCTCCCAAATGTCCGCTGTGCGAGTCGCTCGGGGCGCCCGCGAATCACAGGATGGGTGGAGAGGCCTGCAACCCGCCGAAGGTCAAGAGGAGGAGACCGATCCGCCAACCGGCAGCGGCAGCAGCAACAGCAGCAGCCGCCGCGGTAGGGACACCGGGAAGCGCCGCCGTACCACCACCAGCAGCAGCGGCGGATGGCCGGGAGGAGGCCATGGAGGTGACGGCATAGTTCGAGCGCCTGCTGCAATGCAATCTCGGTAGGTCGAGAAGAGCGCAAGATCTGCTCGTCCAGACCATCCGGGAGAACGAGGTGGCCCTAGCGGCGGTGGCGGAACCGCATCGTATACCCGACTCGCCCAACTGGGTCGGGGACCTGGACGGATCCGCGGGGATAACGTGGACGTCGGCGTCGTGCGTCCCGCTGGACCGTGGCAGCGGCTTCGTCGCGGTCGAGTGGCTAGGAGCGGCGGTGGTGGCGGTGTACGTCTCTCCGAACGTCGACCTGGACGCGTACGGCGAGTTTCTGGACCGAGTCGGCGAGTGCATCCGAGGATGCCACCCCCGCCAGGTGCTCGTCATGGGGGACTTCAACGCCCACTCGACGCAGTGGGGAAACCCCAGGACCAACTCCCGAGGAAGGATGCTCACCGACTGGGCAGCGGGTCTGGGGCTCCTGCTGGCGAACAGGGGCTCGGCGAGCACCTGCGTGGCGTGGAGAGGATCCTCGGTGGTGGACATCACGTGGGCTACCCCGGAGCTGCTCAGGCGAATCCGCGACTGGAGAGTGGCCGAGGGGGTGGAAACGCTGTCCGACCACCTCTACATTCTGATGGAGGTGACCCCGGGGACCGAGGAGGACGACGCCGGGAGGAGACGACGACGACCGGGAGAGAACCGTTGCCGCCCGCCGCCGCCGCGATGGCGCCTGAAGGAGATGGACAAGGAGATGCTGCGGGCGGCCACGATCGTGTCCGCCTGGAGCTGGGACGCCCGACGGACGGCCGAGCAGGGAGGCATCGACGAGGAGGCGGAGGAGCTCCGAAGATACATGACCGCGGCGTGCGACGCCTCGATGCCGCGCTCCGTCCCGGGGGGTGGACGTGACCGGGGAACGTACTGGTGGACCCCGGAGATCGCCGAGATGCGAGAGGATTGCGTTCGGGCCCGCAGAAGATTCCTAAGGGCCCGCCGTCGCAGACTGACGCGCGACGAGGAGGAGATCTCCCGCCGCTACGAGGAGTACAGAGAGGCGAGACGGACTCTTCAGCGGGAGATCAAGGCCGCGAAATCTCGGTGCTGGACGGAGCTGATCGAGGAGGTCGAATCCGACCCGTGGGGACGGCCGTACAAAGTAGTCACCAAGAAGCTACGACCTTCGGCGCCCCCGCTGACCTCGGACATGGACCCGACGCTGTTGGACAACGTCATCGGGACGCTGTTCCCGCCGGAGGACGCGAACGCGAGCCAACCGGCGCCATCCTCCCCCTCCGTCGACGACGACCGCGACGAGGAGGCGGCGACGACGACCGCGACGGGATGGAGCGAGGAGCTGCGAGTCAGCGACGGGGAACTCTTCGAAGCGGCCAGGAGGACGGCGTCCCGCGACGTGGCGCCAGGCCCCGACGGAATACCGGGCCGAGCGTGGGCGGAGTCGATCGTCACCATGGCTCCCCGCCTGCGACACCTGTTCGACAGATGCCTGGAGGAGGGCGCCTATCCCCGGACATGGCGGACGGCCAGGCTGGTGCTGCTACGGAAGGAGGGCCGCCCGCCGGACTCGCCGTCCGCGTACAGGCCGATATGCCTGCTGGACGAGGTGGGCAAGATGCTGGAGAGGATCATCGCCGCCCGGCTGGAGGCACACATGACCGAGAGGACGCCCGGATGGCACGACAGCCAGTACGGATTCCGCCGCGGTCGCTCGACCGTGGACGCGGTGAAGAGGCTGAGGACCATGGCCGAGGACAAGGTCTCCCGAGAAGGGGTGGCGGTGGCGGTGTCGCTCGACGTCACCAACGCCTTCAACTCCATCCCCTGGGGCAGGATCGTGGAAGCCCTGCGCCGCTTCGAGGTCCCGGCGTACCTGGTGGGGATCGTTCGAGCGTACCGCGCCGACAGGTACATCGTCTACGCCGGCAGGGACGGGGAAGAAAGAAGACGGATCGAGCGCGGCGTTCCGCAGGGGTCGGTGCTGGGACCGTTGCTCTGGATCACGGCCTACGACTCGGTCCTCCGATGTCCGATGCCCCCGGGAGCGGGAACGGTGTGCTACGCCGACGACACCCTGGTCCTGGCCGGGGGACGATGGTGGCAGGACGCGGCGAACCGCACGGAGGACGCCGTGGCGTGCGCGATGGGCGCCATTCGGAGGCTCGGCCTGACGGTGTCGCCGGCCAAGTCCGAGGCGCTGTGGTTCTTCGACCAGCGACGAAGAGGAAACCCTCCGGCAGGGCTGACGGTGAACATCGGCGGAGAAGAGGTCCCGGTGAGACGACAGATGAGGTACCTGGGTCTCACGATCGACAGCGGATGGACCTTCGGACCGCACTTCGAGCAACTGGTCCCGAAGGCGACGGCCGCGGCCAACGCCCTGTGCGGCCTCCTACCGAACATCGGCGGAGCAGGATCGAGAGTCCGCCGACTCTACGAGGGAGCGGTTCGGTCCCGAGTTCTCTACGGGGCACCCGTCTGGGCCAGAAGCCTGGCGACCAGCCGCCGCAGCCTGACCTTGCTGCGGAGGCTGCAGAGGACGACCGCTATCCGCATAGCGAGAGGCTACAGGACGACATCGTACGCGGCGGCGACCGTGCTGGCGGCGTCCCCGCCGTTCGAGCTGCAAGCCCTGGCGCTCGAACGCGTATACGAACACCGGAGGAATTCGACGCCATCGACCGCCTCGAACATCCGGGAGGAGGCGAGGAAGGAGACTTGGGAACGATGGCGCTCGCAGCTGATCCAGGAGGACGCCGTGCGGCCGCACCGGGCCGTTCGCGCCGTGCTTCCCAACTGGGAGACGTGGAGGGATCGAGGCGGAGCACCGCTGACCTTCAGGATGACGCAGCTGCTCACCGGCCACGGAGTATTCGGCGAGTATCTGCTAAGGATTCGGCGAGAGACGACGTCCGTCTGTCACCACTGCGAGGAAGAGGAGGACACGGCGCAGCACACGCTGGAGTTCTGCCCGGCGTGGGCGGAACCACGACGCGTCCTGCGGCTCGAAATCGGCGAGAGCTTAGCCCCCGAAGCGGTCGTCGCGGCCATGCTCAGGGGGCGCCAGGAGTACTCCGCTGTCCGCACCTACTGCGAGCAGGTCATGCTGGCGAAGGAGCGGGCGGAAAGAACCAGGGAACGAGATCGCGACCCGTCCAGGACGTCGCAACGCCCTAGGAATACAACGCGCCACAGGGGCGCGACGCCGCCACCGGCGCCGCCGCGACCGCCGTAGGAGCGCGTGGAAACCAGGAAGAGACGTCAGGGGGACGGGGTCCCCATGATGACGCGGTAGGAGCGAGGAGCTAGGGGGCGTGGGCCCCCCCTAGCGGTCCAAGAAGATCAAGGACGCCTCCCTTCGACGAAAGGAGAGATAGACGCCCGGGGGTAACCGGTAGTAATTCGGGAGAGATCCCGGGTGCATCTCGACTCAGGCGTCAGGACAGGCCACCGTGGAGTTTTAGTCGGTAAGAGTCCGACACTACCCGCCTAGCGGGTGTCC